>NC_068369.1:40032985-40332985 GCF_020536995.1 Dreissena polymorpha | reverse complement strand
TTTATTTCAACGAATTTATTTTAGCTCAAAATATGGAAAAAGGCACAAACCAACTAAGACACTATAAAGAGGTGTGGACTTCAAAATCTGTGGTTTTCTCAATCATTAAAATGTGTTACATAGTTAAACCATTAATTTAAGCTTATAATACAAATGGTGGTGTTACTTAGAAAACAAGGTTTTTCAGCTGTTAATCTACCATTGGAATTGATAGGAGAACAACAGTCAACGAGAATTAGAAAGATTATCCTTTTAAATAAAGTTTGGTCAAGTATTTGTTTACCAACTTTGTGAACTGACATTCAACTGATTAAACAAATATATTATTTGTAATACAATTTATGATAAAATAAAATAAGGTTAACATTAATCATCTTTATATTAAATGCTCCTCTTCACTAGCATAATGTTAACACCAGTCAATACAAGATAATGTTTACCTGAACATATGACTGGGTCCTTCATGATTTCTCTTGTTATTGGACACAAGTACTCATCTGGCACTCCGGAATCTGGAACAAAAAAATAAGCCCCGCTCTGTGAAAAGGGGGTTCAATGCATGTTTGGCAGGGCTAAAATACTATCATATGGGCCGCCTTGTGGGAAATCTGAGATCAATGTGCATGTGTAAAAATTCGCCCCAGAAAAGCCTATGTAGTCCGCACAGGAACTACACTTTCCGCCTGGAATGGATTTTCTTTAGAATTACCTTTACACAATGGAAAGTGTTGTCCCTGATTAACCTGTGCAGACTAAACAGGCTAATTTGGGACTACACTATGCAAATGCAAACTACACTCCTAATTCTGCAGCCGCCGTTTTCAAAAGCGATATAGACAAAATTGCAAGATGGGCCGATACATGGTTCGTAAAATTTAACCCACTGAAGTCGGAATCACTAGTTATATCGCGTAAGATGGACAAACCCCATCATTTGCCTCTCCATATGTATGATTATCCAATTCCCTCAGTCAATAGTCACACACATTTAGGCGTTGTTCTGTCAAATGATGGAAGCTGGAATCAACAAATTGAGTATTTTAAATCAAAGGCCTGGCCATGCATCAACATTTTAAACAAGAGGGCCAAGATGGCCCTAGTTTGCTCACCTGAGAGGTTCATTCAATCTTTAGCCAATGTCAAACTTGACCTAAATATTGACCAGACAAACATCCTGGTCAAGTTTCATCATTATTGAACCAAAACTCTGGCGTAGGGAGTGTTTTTGTTTTTGTAAGATTTGAAATGGTGACCTATCATCAAACTTGACTGAGATCTTTCAGCAACTTTGATAAAGAATGCTTTAGAAATGTGAAAGCTAGAGTGTTTACAAACCAAATGTGGCAGACGGACAGCTTACAAAGACCAATCCTAAAACCTCACCTGAGCAATCAGGTGAGCTAAAAAGTGTGTTTCACCGATCTGAGCCATTTTCCCACTTGTCCAAGAAATCAATAAAACCAATGTATTGACTAAGTTTCACGATGATTAGGCAAAATATGTGACTTCCATAGTGTTCAATCACAAAGTTTCTCTCTAAACAGTCACATAAGAAAAACTGCCCCACCCCCCTGGCAGCCATGTTTATTGACCCATCGGGACCATTTGCAAACTCATCTGAGATATATATAAAACCAATCTTTTCACCAAGTTTCATGATGATTGGGCAAAAAATGTGACTTCTAGAGTGTTCACAAGCTTTTTTTTACTATATAAATATAAGAAAACTGCCCCCCCCCCCCCCCCCTGGCAGCCATGTTATTCAACTGACAGGAACCATTTTTCAACTCAACTCTCGTATCAAAGAAACAAATGTTCTGACTAAATTTCATGAAAATTGGGCAAAAAATGTGACTTGTAGAGTGTTCACATGTTTTCACTGTATACATATAGAGAAAAATGCCCCGCCCACTGGCGGCCATGTTTTTTCACCGATCTGGACCATTTTCTAACTCGTCTGACATATCAATAAAACCAATGTTTGATTAACCTTCATGATGATTGGGCCAAAATTGTGACTTCTAGATTGTTTACAAGGTTTCTCTAAAGCCATATCAGGAAAAATGCCCGGCCAACTGGCGGCCATGTTTTTCAACAGCCAGGAGCCACTTTTGAACTCAACCAAAATATCATTAAGACAAACATTTAGACAAAGTTACATGAAGATTGGGCATTAAATGTGACTTCTACAGTGTTATCAAGCTTTTTTTTTTTGACCTAGTGACCTAGTTTTTGACCCAGCATGACAAATCTTCTGACCAAGTTTCATGAAGATCGGCCAATAAATGTGGCCTCTAGAGTGTTTACGAACAAATGTGGACAGATGGACAGATGACAGACAGAAGGACAACGGACAAAGACCTGGCACAAAAGCTCCCCTGAGCAATCAGGTGAGCTAAAAAAAAATAAAGACCTCGGATAACAATTAACCCATAAAAGATACACAAATCTACACTGTATTATTATGAAAACATTAATAATCAAGGGGAGTAACTACTGTTAACTTAAATGCAATATTAAGAAGAGTTGTCTCGCATGTTACATGACCTTAATTCATGATTTTTTAACAAGCCTTTTTTACTAAATAAATATAAGGAAAACTGCCCTGTCCCCCTGGCAACCATGTTTTTCAACTGACCGGAACCATTTTCAAACTTAACTCACGTATCTAGGAAACAAAAGTTCTGAGAAAATTTCATGAAAATTGGGCCAAAAATGTGACTTGTGTATGTGTATTTCTTTTGACCTTGCAGTCAAGGATAACCCATGAAAGTGCAAGCACTTATTTCCAATGGGGTCCATTGGTTTTGCTGAAGAGACAGCAAGCAGAAGAGACAGTATTGGGATACAAGGAATCCGGGTGCAATACCCTAGCTCTTTGCGAATAGATCCCTTGGTTCTTTAACGTGCTCAGTGTATAGCACTGATACACGCGAGAATTACCTGGGTTTCATACCAGTACATCTCTAGTTGGGTGGGACACACTTGAAGCATGTCTGAAATATCCAGTGCCCCGGCCGGGAATCGAACCTGGGACCTCTGGAATGGTAGACCGGAGTGTTACCACTCGACCACCGCACCACCCTAGAGTGTTGACATGTTTTCACTATATACATTTACAAAAAAAAGCCCCCCCACTGGCGGCCATGTTTTTTCACTGATCTGGACCTTTTTTAAACTCGTCCGAGAAATCAATAAATCCAATGTTTTGACCAACTTTCATGATGATTGGGCAAAAATTGTGACTTCCAGAGTGTTTCTCTATAGCCATATAAGCAAAAATGCCCCGCCCACTGGCGGCCATGTTTTTCAACGGACCGGAACCACTTTTTAACTCAACCAACATATCATTAAGGCAAACATTTTGACAAAGTTACATGAAGATTGGGCATGAAATGTGAATTCAACAGTGTTTACAAGTGTTTTCTTTTTTTTGACCCAGTGACCTAGTTTTTGACCCAGTGACCTAGTTTTTGACCCGGCGTTACCCAGTTTCGAACTCGACCAAGGTTTTATTGGGACGAGGCTTCTGACTAAGTTTCATGAAGATCGGACAATATATGTGGCCTCTAGAGTGTTTACAAACAAACGTTAAAGGATGACGGACAAAGACCGGTCACAAAAGCTCACCTGAGCAATCAGGTTGTTGTATGGGATAATTGTACGATGTTTGAAAAAAATGAGTTAGACCAAATTCAAACTAAAGCTGCCCGCATTGTGTCCGGCTGTACCAGACTTGTGTCTCATTTTTTTCAATGAGTTTTGTTGATTTTGTTCGAAAATAAAATCGGAAATGAAATATGGCAAAACGGTGTAAATAGGGATTATGTAACTATGACATTTTGTATCCAGAAAAAGGGAAATGCGGTTTTGACAAGAGCAAGTGGAAGCTTAAATGTGTAGAATTACAGAGATCCGCCTTATAGAACATTAATTTATTTCAAAAACTGGAAATGTCATGTAAGCAATAACTAAGCATTATTAAGTATGAATTATATCACGTGTGAATGTAAAATAATAGAGAATATTGGTACCCACTTTGCGTAACTTAACGAAATCCCCGTTATAAATTAAGTTTTTGTGTGTGTCAGAAACAATTGAAAACAATTCTATATTACTATTTTTAAAAAAAACTTATCGATAAATGCAATTGTATAAGAATTTTTATTAATGATATAACCAATAAATGTGGTAACTTGGGGGAAGCCGGTACCTGCGTGTGAGTCTGATACTGGAAGCTTTATTAAGTAGCCTGACTGAATTTTCCAATACAACGCTAATTTATATCAGACAATGACCAAAATGATTGTGTTGTTTTGCACTTTCGATTATAGTGATTGATAAATGTCCAATAAGCAATGTTTAATATTATTAATATCACTTTTAAACGTAATAGCATGTGGGATTTAGGTACTCACTCGGCGTCAGAAAGGGCGTGAAACTTCACCGAAATCCCAGTTATAAAGCTATATTTTGTGTCAAATACACGAGGGAAAATGTTTCATTAATATTATCGTAAATAACATGGGTAAATACCGATATAGAAGTTTTAATTTATTGCTAATACCACCAAAAAACGTAGTAACACGTTTGATTTTGGTAAGCGCGCAAGCGTTTGAGAGCGTGTTTAATGTACCAAAAAAAAACGTTGTAAATAGCTGATGTTCTCTATAAACGTATATTTTTGCATTTGCATAATAACTAAATAACACAAACCCCTTTTTCAAGTGTTATATGGTGTGAAAAAGTCCATAAAAACCATCCAGAATATCGTGTAAATCTATATGCAATCTATAGGCAAAGAAGCCATTTTGGTGTTATCTTGTCTAGGTTTGCTAACCAATAAGCCACGTGATTAAGTGGGCGGAGCGATCATCGTCCAGGCGTCATGATAAATTTATCAATTATCTTGCCGAGACAAGATAATACACATATTACATGCTTTAATATATACCGTAATTACTCTATGTTTTCGGACACTTAAATTATTATATTTTCTTTCTAAGATACGAAAATTTTTCACAAAATACAGGTATCCGAAAACTTAGAGTTGACAAGGGCTGTTTGTAAAACATGCATGAACCCCATATGGGCTGTCCGTTGTAGTGGCAGCCATTGTGTGAATACGTTTTTTGTCACTGTGACCTTGACCTTTGACCTAGTGACCTGAAAATCAATAGGGGTCATCTGTGAGTCACGATCAATGTACCTATGAATTGTCATGATCCTAGGCAAAAGCGTTCTTGAGTTAACTTATCATCCGAAAATCATTTAACTATTTCGGGTCACCGTGACCTTGACCTTTGACCTTGTGACCTCAAAATCAATAGGGGTCATCTGCGAGTCATGATCAATCTACCTGTGAAGTTTCATGATCCTAGGCATATGCGTTCTTGAGTTATCATCCGAAAACCATTTTATTATTTCGGGTCACTGTGACCTTGACCTTTGACCTAGTGACCTCAAAATCAATAGGGGTCATCTGCGAGTCATGATCAATCTACCCATGAAGTTTCATGATCCTAGGCAAAAGCGTTCTTGAGTTATCATTCAAAAACCATATTACTATTTCGGGTCACCGTGACCTTGACCTTTGACCTAGTGACCTCAAAATCAATAGGGGTCATCTGCGAGTCATGATCAATGTACCTATGAAGTTTCATGATCCTAGGCCCAAGCGTTCTTGAGTTATCGTCTGACAACCAACTGGTGGACGGACTGACCGACAGACCGACCGACATGAGCAAAGCAATATACCCCCTCTTCTTCGAAGGGGGGCATAAAAATTGAAGTGTCAGAAAAAAGCATCAATTGTATCAATGAATACCGGTAAAAGCACGTGCTTGTAAAATACCATGCTGTATAGTATAAATTACATTTATATATGTTTGCACTGCATTTTAAATAATTTTAAATGCTTAATTTATTTTACAATAAGTTACTACAAGGTTGTACTTTGACCAACAAGTTCATTGCATGTGATGTACCGAGACTCGCTAGTATGAACCTGTAATTAACGCAATAAACTAGCAAACTATGAATTCTTTGTTTGTTAAATTCCGATAATTTCCATTTAACGTGCAATAGGGTGCATCGGGTGAAACCATTGTTTAATACCGGTTTACAAGGTTATTTTCATAACGCAACGCAAATGTAATGGTCCGTTGCCCTCAGCATGCACCTGCTAAGATTTATGATGTTAATCTGGTTGAAAAACCCCATGATCGTAGTGTCATTACATATTGAAAACAGGACCGAAATTTGGTAAAATAGCGCTGTAAAATATACTGTCCGAAAACTAAGAGACATTAATTATGGACGAAAACTCGTGTGTGAGAAAATTAAGAGTCACGAAAAAAATAAATTTGTGTGCTAAAAAAGGGGTCTCTGAAAACTTAGAGTGTCTGAAAACATAGAGTAATTACAGAACTATACTAACTTAATGTATTTTTTATGGTGCTAATCAAACCAGCTGGCATACTCTATAGGTGGACATCAATCTTTGCTTTTATGATGAATTAAAATAGCTTGTAATTATGAACTATTTGAAACACTGTCTTACCCAGAATGCTTTTCTGTTGTATGATGGGATGCTGCAGCAGTGTGCTGCGAGATCGTATAAGCTTGCTTCTGTGCCCCATGGATTCTGAATAAAAATGACATTGTATCATATGAATACTACTTTACATCATAGGATTGAAATAACAGGAAATTGGGAAAATGTTGCTGTTTTTTCAATTTTGTCATACTTGTCATATGGAGCTTAAAGCCTCTGATCTTGAAATGAAATACATGTTATCAATACATATAGATTCATTTGAAAGTGTTCAAAATTGCCATTAAATCTATAGCCTAGTTACCAAGTAATTTATTATTTTTCAAACGGTACCGCTTTTTAAACCGAAAGTAGGATTTCTATATGTATACAACCATTTCGACAAACGCGATTATTTTGAAGTTTTAAAGCGCAAAAAGGACAGATTTCTACTTTGAAACCACCAGATACATTCTAATTGGCATATACAAAATTAAATCTATAGCCTAGTTAGCAAGTAATTTATTATTTTTCAAACAGTTTGGCTTTTAAAACCGAAAGAAGAATTTCTAGATGTATACGTCCGTTTCGACAAACACGATTATTTTTTAGTTTTAAAGCACAGAAAAGACAGATTTCTACTTTGTAGCCAACAGATATATTCTAATTGGCATATATAAAATTAAATCTATAGCCTAGTTAGCAAGTAATTTATTATTTTTCAAACGTTAACGCTTTTAAAACCAAAAGTATGATTTCTAGACGTATACGTCTTTTTCGACAAACGTGATTATTTTTAAGTTTTACAGCGCAAAAAGACGGATTTTTACCTTGTAACCACCAGATATATTCTTATTGGCGAAGATGAAATATGTTTCTTATTTATACTTAAATTTACTATGCCAATTAAGTTGTGTCGCTTTAATTGATTGGTACTTAATCAATGTTATAGTTTTATCAAATTAATGTATACAATACATTCATTAATAATTATTTTTAATTATGCACACTCATGATTGACAGAATGTTCAGCATAAGTGGAACTGAAAGTACACTTCATAATAATAAAATTGTTTCATGACACTTTCCACTATTATATTAATTTTGTTTTAAATGATGTCTCTTCTTAGCTGAAAACCAGTTAAGGCGGAGAGTGTCGTGAGATTAGCCTGTGTGGACTGCACAGGCTAATCAAGGTTGACACTTAACGCACATGCAGTAAGCCCAGTTTCCCAGAAATATTATATTCTCACCAATCCCTAGTCCTGTTGCCAAGGAGTCCTGGGTCAAAGCCATCAACTCCAGCCCATCGATGTCATGTTTCCTGAACGAGGCCACGTACTGCTCCAGACCGATCTCCTCTAGCCACTGACACACATCCTCCACTGACATCTTGTGGGGGTCCATGACAACTGTGTGACTTTGACTAGGCGCATCAGAGCACACTGGCTCACCATTCTCTAGTGCGGCTACATATGAGAATACAAAAACAATGTGAGGCTCATTTTTTTTTTACTATACTGAATGTAATTATCTTTATTACTGAAATTGCCGTTTTTTTATGTAATTAGAGCCATATATTGAGACTATGGACTCAATAATGATACAATTTCACACCAAATCTTAAATAATTATACTTTCTTATTTGAATAAGATTCAACCAAAGGCTTTAGGGATAATAACTTACTCTAATATGTTTAAGCCTCGATCTGGATAATTGCATTGCAATTCATTGCGTAAAGTGTTGTCCCAGATTAGCCTGTTCAGACCTTACAGGCTTATCAGAAACAACAATTTCTACCTAAACTAGATTTGAGCTAAAAAGAAACTTCCTTTCAACGAAAAATTCCATAAAAGCGTTAAGTATCATCTCTAATTAGCCAGTGCAGACTGCACAGGCTAATCTGGGATGACACTTTATACACACCCTGTTTTTCCTTGAGCTTGGCTTATTTTCTGCACCCAAAATGTTAACAATATTATGTTAAGTATTACATATACTAACTGAAGATCTGCTGCTCCGACTGAAGCTTCCAGATCATGACCGTTCTGTCATTGGAGCCTGAGGCCAGGTACTGCCCATCACTGGAGAAGGCCACAGTTATAACATACCTGTAATAAAAGGCCATAGTTACAACATACCTGTAACAGTAGGCCACAGCTATAACATACCTGTAACAGTAGGCCACAGTTATAACATACCTGTAACAAAAGGCTACAGTTATAACATACCTGTAATAAAAGGCCATAGTTACAACATACCTGTAACAGTAGGCCACAGTTATAACATACCTGTAACAAAAGGCTACAGTTATAACATACCTGTAATAAAAGGCCATAGTTACAACATACCTGTAACAGTAGGCCACAGTTATAACATACCTGTAACAAAAGGCTACAGTTATAACATACCTGTAATAAAAGGCCATAGTTACAACATACCTGTAACAGTAGGCCACAGTTATAACATACCTGTAACAAAAGGCTACAGTTATAACATACCTGTAATAAAAGGCCATAGTTACAACATACCTGTAACAGTAGGCCACAGTTATAACATACCTGTAACAAAAGGCTACAGTTATAACATACCTGTAATAAAAGGCCATAGTTACAACATACCTGTAACAGTAGGCCACAGTTATAACATACCTGTAACAAAAGGCTACAGTTATAACATACCTGTAATAAAGGGCCATAGTTACAACATACCTGTAACAGTAGGCCACAGTTATAACATACCTGTAACAAAAGGCCACAGGTATAACATACCTGTAACAGAAGGCCACAGTTAAAACATACCTGTAACAGAAGGCCACAGTTGTAACATACCTGTAACAGAGGGCCACAGTTATAACATACCTGAAACAGAAGGCCACAGTTATAACATACCTGTAACAGAAGGCCACAGTTATAACATACTGTACCTGTAACAAAAGGCCACAGTTACAACATACCTGCAACAGAAGGCCACAGTTATAACATACCTGTAACAGAGGGCAAGAGTTATAACATACCTGTAACAGAGGGCCACAGTTATAACATACCTGTAACAGAAGGCCACAGTTATGACATACCTGTAACAGAAGGCCACAGTTATAACATACCTGTAACAGATGGCCACAGTTATAACATACCTGTAACAGAAGGCCACAGTTATAACATACCTGTAAGGAAAGGCCACAGTTTCAACATAAATGTTACAGAAGGCCACAGTTACAACATGTCTGTAACAAAAGGCCACAATTATAACATTCCTGCAACAAAAGGACACAATTATATCATACATGTAGCAAAGGCCACAGTAACAACATACCTGTAACAGAAGGCCACAGTTACAACATTCCTGTGACAAAAGGCCACATTTACATCATACCTGTAACAAAAGGCCACAGTTACAAAGTACCTGTAACAAAAGGCCACAGTAACAAGATACCCGTAACATCAGGTCACAGTAACAACATACCTGTAACAAAAGTGCACAGTTACAACACACCTGTAATAGAAGGCCACAGTTACAACATACCTGTAACAGAAACACCACCACATGGCGTAAAGAGGGCACAATTAAGATAATATTTGTACCAAGTGCCATAGTTAAGGCAGTGAATCAAATACAAATTATGCAACATATATCAGTGAAGGTTGTAAATCAAAAATTACATTTGTTCAACACACATTAATAAAGCAGAGGGCCAAATGTACAGTTGTACCTAACACTTTAATGAAGGCAGTGTGCCAGATAAATATTTTTACAATACACCACATTCACAATGGGTGTATTAAAATGACTGCTTACTTATTTACGAAAATATTTATTTTCTCTGCACATCAATATACATGTTACTGCACCCAATACACAATTGACAAAACAAAGAAAGACAAAAGGTGCACACAAAAATGACATGGTTTTAAATTGTTATTCTTGTAAACATTTTACCTGGTATGTCCCTCTATGACATGCAGAGCTACCCCTTGAATCTGAAACATTGAACAATACCTATATATTACGCATAGTATAGACATGTCTAGGTTTACAGATATCATAAGTACATGAAACGATACTTTTATAACTTTGTACTTTTAATCAACAGAACGTTATGTTAAATTAAGAATTTAACAAAATGATTTTGAGTTATCCTTATTTTACCAGAGTGCTTTCAGTTTTTACTTACAAGAGTTCTATTGGTTAATTCTTAGTCAAGTAGATAACATTGCATTATTTTATTTGCTACTTTTTATTAGTGTATGAGTATTTGTGCAATTAATTTCTCAATAACAATTGTTGTCTAAAATATCTTCAAATTGTTTGGTTATTTGTCTGACAATAGTTCAATCTACCACTTAAATTGTTATAACATGCATTATATCACTAGATTTGTAAACAGTATCTCCACTATTAAAGAATTGTATATGTATCTCATGCTAATGCAAAAAGTAAAGAATATATACTTTAAACTCACCGGATCCCAGAGCCGCACTGTTTTGTCATTGGATCTGAAGATTTATCAATTACAATTGAATGAAGGACAATAAATAGTAAAGTGTAACACTGCAGCATGTATAAGAGAGAGCTATTGAATTGATGAAATCTTAGGAGTGATGGATGGGATTGTTTTCTTTATTTAAAATCAGATTGAATGATTGTGCAATATAATATGGCGGTCATTGTCAGTCTGATTTTCAGGTTTTTTTATCTTGAATTCTTTGTTTCCTCCATTTTGACTTTAAAAAATCGCATGCACATTATACATGTGGGCGTGCTATACATGGGAAAATACTATATATATCAAATTGAGCAGGGAATGAGTCTACAATGCTAAAATTGGAAGAATGTAATATGAAGCTTGAGAAAACCGAGCTCATGCACGTGCATAAAGAGCCGTCCTAGATTAGCTTGTGCAGTCCCCACAGCATATTCAGGGATGACAATCTCCACCTTTATTGTATTTTTCATTAAAAGGAAGTTTCTTCAAAATGAAAATCAAGTTTAGACAGAAAGAGTTGTCCCTGATTAGCCTGTGCAGACTTCACAGGCTTATCTGAGATGAAACTTATGCACATGCATTAAACCCCATTTTCACACGGAGCATGGATCATATGTATGTCATTTAATATATATATATCATATAAATATGGATACCTCTAGGATGCCCTCTTTAGAAGCATTTAAAAATAATTCATAATTAATTGTTCAATATTATAAAGTGACTCACGCTGAAGCAAGTAATCGACCATTGATAGAATATTTACAGCATAACACAGATCCCTCATGACCATGGAAAACCAATGTTTGTTTCAAACTCACTTCTGGAAAAAAGAACATATACATTATATATCCCATTATTTGAATAAGCACTTAAAACTAAATTGAAACAAAGAACTGAAATACTGCTAGAATATAGTACAGTTCTTACAATACCATAGAAATAAAGCACACAACCCCCTGGAGTATAAATATTACAGCTAAATCTCAAAATAAATACATTTCATACTCATGAATATGAACAGTCATCCTTTGCATGTTTGACACATAACATGTCACATACTGTGATCGTATACATCATATATTTGGGCCGTGCTCTGTGAAAAGGGGGTTTAATGCATGTGCATATAGTGTTGACCCAGATTAGCCTGTGCAGTCCACACAGGCTAATCTGGCACAACACTTAACTCCTAAATTTGGTTTTTATTAAAAAGAGACTTTCTTTAAAATCAAATCATAAAAGTGGACAGTGTTGTCCCTGATTGCACAGGCTAATTTGGGATAACACTTTACGCACATTCATTAAACCCCCTGTTCACAGAGCACAGCCTCATTTAGATTCTATTGTAGGTTATTTATCAATGTGAGTATGTGAGCGGTGTAAATTATGTATCACAATAGTAACTCTGTTAAAAATGTTTTCCTATATAAGTACAGTAATTTTAATTACCTGCTACATACATCTTAAATTTAGTCTTAATTAAATAATGACATTGTGAGACATGAGTCATGTACATCTTTTTGTTGAGAAATATGTCCTAAGAGATAACAGAATAAGTTATATATTCTTACTTCGAATTTTTGACATATTATTTGCTTTTTTTTAAGACTATCCCCTTTATAAGTTTTAACATTGTGTAGATTCTAAGGCTTTTCCATAGGTTTGACATTCAGATTAGATATGGACATTTGGCCATTTAAATACATCATATATACTCATATCAAATTATTCTCCAATATGGTCAAATTAAGGATGATCTCTTAAATGAATGACAATACCTGATTTGATGATGATTTGTAAATTAAAAAACAATATGGGCAGTTCTTCTGCTAAAAAGGAGCTTAATGCATGTGCGTGTAATCCTACATAAGCCTGTGCATAAATCAAGTTTAGACTACCGGGTAAGTGTCATCCCTGATTAGCCCCTTCAGACTGCACAGGCTAATCTGGGAAGAAACTTTACGCGCAAGCATTTAACCTCCTTTCCACAGAGCACAGCTTATATAATTATTTACTTGTGTCTGTTGTGGCAACAAATTCCCACAACTTCAACAGATCATCCATTCCACATGTGGCCAATTGATAAGTGGTGATGCCATGCATAACTCCATTACCTAAAAACAACATCATAATTGATCAGACACAAAACACAAGAAAGTAAGCATAACTAAATAATTTAATGTAACTAATGTTTACATCTTTATTTTAAAGTACTTTGCATTTTTTATTATTTTTTTTTTAACTTTTACTAATTCTCAAAACTCATGTTGTTACATACCAGCTGAGCCATATATGGGTGAGAAATCACAGCACATGACACCTAGATCATGGCAGTCCAGGAGGAGTAGCAGAGCCTTGGCGTGACCGTATCTAGCATCCCACACCTGCAGGTCCCCATCATTACTTCCAGAGACGATGTACTCGCCATTGGGGGTGAAGTCCAGTGCTATCACTGTCCCTTCATGTCCCTTGTAGGTTCTATAAACGTAACATATCAAGTCAAAAGTTTCAATTACAAGATAGTTTGAAAATGCATCAGTAAAATAATAATGCCCTAAAAAAAAAACACCAGCCCTTTTCACATTTTAGCTGTAGCACTGTAAAATAAGGTATGCACAGGCTAATCAGGGATGACCTTTTTTGACAAGCCTGGATATTGTTAAGAAGGAACTTCTTTCATATGTAAAATTCCATAAAAGCTGAAAGTGTTGTCCCTGATTAGCCTGAGTGGACGACACTTTACACACGTCATGCATTAACCCCTTTCCCAGAGCAAAGCATATATATTAGCAATAAATACTCACATCACAAGGGCTCCAGAAGAGACATCCCACAGACAGACATTGTTGTCATCGCTTCCAGAGATCAACTGAGCAGAGTTTGGTGAAAACTTACAAACTCTGATAGGAGATTTACTCTCGTGCTGTAACACACATTTCTTCTGGCCTGTCTTCGCATCCCAAATAATGACTTTACCATCGGTAGAGCAAGAGGCTAATAGTGTCCCAAATGGTGAAAAGCAACAACAGTGAACGTAGTATGTATGTCCACACAGCGGAGAGAAAGGCAGTTCATTGTAGGAGGTCATGTCCCATACCCTCACAGTCTTGTCAGCTGAGCAGGTTGCTAGTTTTCTGTCTTTTGAGAAGCAGACTCCATTGACATCAGATGTATGGGAGTTTATTGTGTGTACCAAACTGGCAACCAAGTCATGGCTTGTTGTTCCCGACATGATTGACTAACTTAGTGTTTGATTGTGGTCACACAATTAATACATCTGAAAATAGAGGAAAAAAAGAAACCAAAATTACAGGTAATGTTCATTTAATATACATCAATGCCCGCTCTGCCATTTTCCAAATCGCTACAAATTATAAATATTGGCTGAAAAAACATCATTTGGCTATTACTTTTTCTTACAAAAAAACCCTGTAAAACTGATAAAATTCAAAAAATAATTCTGGGCATCACCTACACTTTGGCTAAAGCCTTTTGAGCCAGGGGGAGCCCTGTACATGTATTGCAAATACCATGTTGATTGTGTTGCATGCGATGGGAAAAATGTGTTGGTTTAGTAATTGAAACTATCCCGCAGATCGCGGTGGTGTAGTGGATGAGGTGTCCGCCTAGCGATCAGGAGTTCGTGGGTTCGCTCACTACTCGGGGAGCATTCTCATTATCTCCTCTATAAACACCAAGTACTGGTTCTTCCCAGGCAACGGGCTCGATAATGTCCCTCTGCCTATAATGCTCTAAAGGGAGCTTGGCAGTATATATAGATATAGATATCCCAGAATGCTTCCTGAGACATAATCTGCACCCTTTGGAATGTGGGGATTGTATGACAAGCTCTCCAGCTAGTGTTTACTGAAAAACATGTATTTTCGCGAAAACATTTCAATTTTAAGTCCACATGACATTGGTGCATATGGTTATTTTTCATAAAAAGTAATGGTATCCATATGCCGTGTCAGTTTATTGCTTTTTGCTTCTCCATGTTCCATAAATGCAGGAATTGTAAAGTTAGTAGATACATTTACATGTTACAGGGCTCGACACTAACGGTGGTACGTTGACCCGGGGTCAGTAAAAAATAGCAAAGACCAGTGAAACTAGAAATCAGGTTGATCCGTTGGACCAGTGAAAAATCCTGGCCAGCTTATTGTTAAATACTAGTGGAAAGCCGTTTTCATCAATAAAACAACTATATATGTTCATAATAAACCGATAATTTCATCATTATTTTATGGGACGACTCGAGACCGGTATGAAAATAGCAACATATTGGAAATTCCCATTTTTCTAGATGCCCGGATGATTAAAACCTGTTGTCGGATCAAAAAATCGATTTGCGATCCACAAATGTCTCCTGCAAATGTCTCCAGACTTTGCTGTGATGGATACACAAATTAACATAAATTCAAAGCGTTCCGATCGAGAAATGAACAAAAAAGTTTTTATTATTTTGAAAAAGCAGCAATAATAAGCATTTTATCGATCTGAGTACCATCAGAATATACTTTGTTTACCGTGCGAATTTACACTGTAGGGCGCCGAATAATGTTTTGATATTGCCAGAGAGTAAACGTGCATATTTTCAAGATTACAAGTTTTCCCGATGTTGAATTTCATTCCTGGGGTGGTTGAACCTCCGCCTAAAAACCTAAAACTAATGAAGAGAAGCTTGAAGTACAGCGAAAATATGAAAAGGATAAGAGATAGTAAATAGTAGATAGTATAGTTTTCTTTTTATAAATGCACAATACATTGTGGATATAGTCCGGAAAGTAAGTTGAAATTTAGGTAAAATAACATAGAAATTGTCGGACCACTTGAAATCTTGGAGGACCAGTAATTTCTGAAAGCTGGGGGTCCTTTAGCCTTAGGTCAGTAGGTAAAAAAAGTTAGTGTCAAGCCCTGTGTAAAACTGGGGTTTTTAGCCAGTAAGTTAGTCAACTATAACGCCTTATCCCTAGATTGACATAAGCCCCCTTCATCAACCCTCTTCCAGGGGAGACACACCTGGAAACGTCCAGCTATATCATCGAATAATCCGTAAATAGCAACGTCCGAAATTAGTCTACTATAAAGTAATACTCACAAATAGAGAAGACACAGCAAAACGTGAACTTACTTTCACAGTATACAGTCATATTAGATGAACTTCTTGAAAAGGCATGTATTAATCATGCAGACGGCTAAAACGTCTCATCGATTTGGCTTAACCATTAGCGTTTTAATGACCTAATTAAGATTTTGCAATATTATTTTGATCACATGAAGTCTTGTAGGTTACATTCAACTATTGTATTTCTATCTACATCTACATCGTACGTCGCTGCCGTCAACCTTGAATGACAATTATGCGACGGGTGGTGAGGAGATAAAGTAAGAATGGGAAAATAGTAAAGTGAGAAGAGTTTGATAGTTAAAAGCCAGAAGGACAGTACAGATGCGTCCCCAGCTACGTTTCATCCCTCTGCCTCATGCCTCACCGGCTACGGTGGCCGCGAAGAGGATTGAACCTCAACCGGCACAGCCATGAGGGGTCATTGGGGTTTACTTTGTAGCTGGCGCTGACGACTTGATTAGAAACTTAAGTTTGCTAGTCCCTGCATGAAGGATACCTAGTCAGGGGATTCTGCAACAGCGGCTGATAGGCTGTTCCAGGTCGGTATAATACCGGGGAAAAAACTATGCCTGTAGTAGGATGTCGATGTGGAGATAGGCAGGAACTTGATGTAATGGCTTGATCGGGTTCTGATTGAGCCTGGGGAGAGGTATTTTGCTGCTGGGATGTCTATGAGATTTTTTTGATATCTTGTAGATCATGGTCAGCTGGGCCTTTGTCCTCCGTGACTCCAGGGTTTCCCACTGCAAGTGATCAAGCATGGATGTGACGCTGCTGGTGTTATGGTAGCGGTTCGTCACATACCTGGCTGCCCTTCTCTGGACCATCTCCAGATCATGAATCTGGTCCTTCTGGAATGGGTTCCAGACCGTGCTGCAGTATTCCAGGTGTGGACGAACGAGTGAAAAGTAGGCAGCACTTTTTACATTCTCGTTGCCAATCCTTAGATTTCTGCGGAGGAATCCCAGTGTGCTGTTTCGTTTCCGTGTTACGTTCTGGATGTGAGGCTTCCAGGACATGTCTTTCGTCAGTTCCAACCCGAGGTACTTTGACGTCTCTTCACTGGCAAGTATATGGCCTTTGAGGGTGTAGTTGTGCAGTATTGGAGATCGTTTTCTGTGGACTCGCAGGATGCTGCACTTCTCTGTGTGGAATGACATTCCCCAGAGTTTCTCCCATTGCCACAACCGATGGAGGTCTTCCTGCAGATGGTCGCAGTCGCTATCTGAGTCTATTTGCCTGTAGACCACGCAGTCGTCCGCAAAGAGTCTTGTCTTGGATGAAACTCTAGGGGGGAGGTCGTTTATAAACACCAGGAAGAGGATCGGTCCAAGCACACTCCCCTGAGGCACTCCGCTGACTACTGGGGCAGGATCTGAGGTAGCACCATCTACAACAACTCGCTGCGTTCTGTCGGTCAGGAAGGCTTTAATCCATTCCAACGTCTGGCCGCGTATACCATAGTGGTGCAGTTTTGTCAGCAGACGAACGCCTTCCTGGAGTCCAGGATGGCTAGGTCGTGTTGTTTACCTTTGTCTAAGGACTTCAGTAGTTCATCTGACAAGTTTAGGAGATGTGTTTCGCAGCTCCGCCGCCTTCTGAAACCATGTTGGCAGTCAGTAAGGATGTCCAGGTGTCCCATGACATTGCTGACAATGATGTGCTCTAATTAACATCTTGCAGCATATACAAGTTAGAGACACCGGGCGGTAGTTGCTCGCTTTATACCTGTCCCACTTCTTGAATATGGCTGAAACTGTTGCTGTCTTCCATATATCTGGAATTGAACCTGTTGTTAGGCATTTCTGTTATATGTAGCCCAGGTACGGAGCACATTCATTTGACAGTTCCTTGAGGACCCTTGCTGGTAGCATGTCTGGGCCGGTTGCCTTTTGGGGGTTTAGCTTCTGTAGTAGCTTCAGCACTCCATGGGATGTGATTTCGATATTGGGCATGGTTGGTGCTGGTTCCCTGTCTGGCGTAGGGTTTTTGTCGCTCCCCTTGTCGTGGGTGAATACAGACTGGTATTGTCGGTTCAGGATGTTCGCCTTGTCTTGTGGGTCACTATAGAGCCTGCCATTTTCTTTCAATGGGGGTCACCCCGGAGTTGTCCTTCCTGACAGACTTGATAAAGTTCCAGAACCTTTTCTATTTTGGTTGTTGGGCTTGGTCTGGGTCGCCGACTTCAATCAGGTCTTCGACGTAGTGCCAGTAGGCCTGCCTCTCAAGTCGTTGGGTGGTGGCTTTGGCCTGTCGGTAGCGATGTCTATGTATTTATGCTGCAATTTAACGATGGAGCCGTTACAGTTGCTGGTAATTTTGCAGGTGGTGTTCCGTTGCTTCTGTGAAAATGCATGGTGAATTCATAAGAATTTATTTTCGTAGTGAATCCATTTTGAAGTTGGTTCTATAATAGGAAGAAAACACGTTCAACTTCAGTTTTTAGATAACGAGATAATTATGTTCTATACCTAAGCTCACCTTGGCTATAACGCATGTCGGCTCAAGTTATCAATTTCTTTAAAAGTTTTCTTTTCGGGAAGGATCTTCTTTTAACCAGTTATGTCGTATCCATTTACTTGCAGAATGTTCACGTTTTCGTTGCCTTTTTATTTGTTTGTTTATTACCGTTTTAATATTTCGCTGTCTGTGGTTGATGCTTCCGGTATTAAAGTATGTCGTGTCCATGATCACCGGGTGTCGATTTCTTTCATAAATATTATACAATACTAACATAATTGTGCATATATAATCTCAGTAATTATGGGAAACTTTGTAACATATGTACGTTTTTACGCAAATTCGCTAACATAATTGTGCAAATGTAATCTCAGTCATGATGGGAAACATTGTAACATGTACGTTTTTTACGCAAATTGATTATCATCGCTAAAGTTGCTGAAGCATCTGACAAAACAATCTATATGTAGGGTCGTAGAAAAAAAAATGGACGAACTGATTGCCACTAAGAGTCTGCCAAAAACGGAGGTCGTCAGCTTCACTATTCGTCGGCCGTGTCGAAAATGTCATGATGAATGAACTTCTTGAAATTTTTGAAGACAAACTGCAAAATAGACGTGGCGCCGCTGCATTTAATCCAGAAAGTAATCGTTTTTTCTGACTCAGCAGCTATCTGGGCGCACCGAATGTTTATACAAGCCTGAACAAGTGTAACAATCTTCGGTCGCACCTTACGTCGAAAATAACGAACGCGGCAAGTGTTGTTACTAGATTTTTAACGCAAATTGATAAAAATCGGCAAAGTTTTTCCAAATCGTTTTGGAAACAATATATAAAAACATTAAAACATTATTACGGTGTTAAAACATGTGCGGATAGATAGTCGCTAAGTCTTCCAAATTTCAGTGTCGTCTGTCTCACTCGACGATAATGCCGAAAATGATAATCCTATTGTCAATTTACAATTCCAGTGTACAATAAAATGAGAACACCCAACGGTGAGAATGTTTTACAAGTACCAGTAAATAAGTAAAGGTCATAATGCTTAATTTAATTGATTATTGCATTCATGCGAAAATTCAAAACAGACCATCGCATAAGTGACTGCAACAATTCCCAGTCCTAGATTTAGCGGTAAGAGTAACACTAAATGTTTTCTATTTATTATGCTTTTAGTCAGTTTACATAGCGGCTGTCTCGTTAGTGACGCAACAATATAATTTTCGATAACTATCTCATCACTTATTTGTTTACTGGTGCGAAGTGGAATAGTCCGTTTGCGAAGAGCAAGTTTAGTACCGTACTAGTGAGATGACCTTTAACATATGAGCGGGATTTGATCGCCAATGCGCAAGGGTCATGACCAAAACTCTAGCTCCATGTTGAATAAACTATGTCACAATGTGAAATAAATAAGATCATTACGTACGACTCCATACAATAATATAATTTCGCTAACAATTAATTTCTTGAATTCTTAATGGGGGAACATGTGTTGTAAATTAATTCGTGGATTTTTATATATATATATATAATTTAAGATACACTTCAGACGTAAATTATCGTTGAACATTTGATTTCGTGGTACATTTAAAGTGGACCTACGAAAATCCACAAAAATAAGTATCAGAGGAATATTCGTTTCGCAGAATCATGTTCTTGTCTGCCGTGAAAATTCTAACTGTACGATCTTTTAGAACGTTCTAGCGAAAATCTGCCAGCACTTCACATTAAGGCATAGTTATGCTAAGTCAACATATTATTTTGTTCAAACAGGCGGCGTGTTGAGCGTAAGAACCGCACTGTAAATCAATCATTCTCAAAATGTACTCAAGTTATAGCTTCCGCGAGCATAAATGTATTATTTTTTCATATCAACTGTTCATCTATACAAGTCGGTGTGTCACACGCATGAACCAGATAGCTACTTTTTAGGCCCAGGCATACTGTTGGTCAGTATACAACACTCATACACGTCTCCTAAGCAATGCAGCAACCCACTACATTCAGCAAACTCTAGTTTTACTCAACATTACACAAACATTTTGGTAATTACTCCGTAAAAGATATCAATACTTATCTACACGTTCCACATACGACAAAACAAGACGGCATGAACAGGTCAAAGTCGCTCACTTGAGATACAAAACTAATGTTCTGACCAAGTTTAATGATGATTGGACAATAAATGTGACTTTAAGAGTGTTGTTAAATTTTTACTATAGCCAAGCCAAATAAGGAAAAATGTCCTGCCCCTGGCGGCCATGTTTTTTTTTAACAGACCATAACCATTTTCGCACACATCAAAGATATCATTGGAAAAAATGTCCTGACCAACTGGCATGAAGATTGGACTATAAATGTGACTTTTAAGAGTGTTGTTAAGTTTTTACTATAGCCAAATAAGGAAAAATGCCCCGCCCCTTGGCGGCTATGTTTTTCAACCAACCTGAAACATTATCGAAATCCTCCAAGATATCATTGGGACAAATCTTCTGACAAAGTTTCATGAAGATCGGACAATAAATGTAGACTCTACAGTGTTAACAAGGTTTTACAACAGCCATACACGGAAAAAGGCCGCGCCCCCTTGCGGACATGTTTTTCAAGCAACTAAAACCATTTTCGAACTCGTCCAAGATATCATTGGGACAAATCTTCAGACCAAGTTTCATGATGATTGGACAAAAAATGTGGACTCGAGTGTTAACAAGGTTTAACTATAGCTATAAAAGGAATAATGCCCTGCCCCCTGGCGGCCATGTTTTTCAACAGACCAGAACCATTTTCGAACACATCCAAGATATAATTAGAACAAATGTTCTGACCAACTGTCATGAAGATTGGACTATAAATGTGGCGTTTAGAGTGTTAACAAGTTTTTGCTATAGCCATATAAGAAAAAAAGCACTGTCTCCCATTGTGTCACACCGGTCTTACTGACGTTATAATAACGTAGTGACGTCACCATCTATGTATAAAATGCACTGTCCCCTGGCGGCCATGTTTTTCAACCAACCTTAACCATTTTGAACTCGTCTAAGGTATCATTGGCACAAATCTTCTGACAAAATTTCAAGATCGAACAATTAATGTGGCCCTTTGTGTTAACACGGCAAATGTTGACACCGCACAAGGTTCTTAAAAAGGCGATCACAAAAGCTCACCATGAGCACACTGTGCTCAGGTGAGCTAAACACTGCTTTTCTGTGGTGCACTCGAAAATAAACCATAAGCTCGGCAAGTGTCGAGGAGTTATTGTTTTTGCACTCTTCGTTTCTTCTAGAAAAAAAACAAGGATTCAATATTGAAGTGAATTTTAATTATTACTTCATGACCAGGGTGTATGATCAACGGAGTCTACATGGGTTTGCACACGGGCTGGGCAGAATGGAAACACACCGTTTAGAACTTTATTTTTGCAAATATCTTTTGTAAAAATCGTTAGTGCATAAAACAGTTTGTTTGCAGTTTGTGCCGATATCTTAAGATTTAAAAATAAACCCTTTAATACGTCTGCATCGGTGCCAAAATTTACACTGCGTGCAGCATAACTGTGTACATGAATGCTGTACACATCGTATTTTTAACCAAGAACAAAGGCTTATTAAATAAAACAACTATGATAAAACACGGCGAAATGCAGGATGAGCCTTGTATTGTAAGTGAAAACGGCAGCAAAACCGCGTAAGTATGCAAAATACTCATGCTCATGGAACATTATGGTATTTCAGCTAATGGCTTACCTCAAAATTCGTTATTAAAATAAAACAATTTATCAAAACGAACGAAAACAAATGAACCATACCTTATTAATAGTCATAAAATATTTTAAATTTCTTGCTTTTTTGGAACTGAAGAGAAAAAGACATACACTACTACTACGTTGCACTGTTGTAGGAATCATTCAGATATAAAATAAATTCGTAGGAAATTAAAGTAAACATTTAAAAAAACGTGAGCATTTGCATTTTAAAAGGGTTGCATATTGATTTCACGGGCACCGGATAACAGACGAAACCACTGGCACCGGATAAATTTCGAAAACGGAATAATACAAGAATTCAATTGATACATATACATGTACAGATGATTACGTGCTTTTCAGCAGGTTTTATAAACAATATGTGCACATCGTATTGTATGAGTTGACGATTCGGTTTGTATCGATGTATATTCGCAATTTTCTTAAATTCTCCCTCCAAAAAGAAGTGATGTTTACTAAGAGAAACAAGAAGAAACTAAAAATATTTTTGTCGCGCCCTCTTGCGGAAAACTCGATATAGGAACAATGGTCTAGCATATGTGCGTGCGTGTTTCGATCGAGCTTGACCGGACTGGTATATTGTCATTCACCATGAAATTTAAAAATAAATTACCACAAATGTTCACAATTTACAATTCAGGATATGATGTACCGGTACATATGGAGAGGAATACAAAGCTACAATGCATTGAAACCGTATGGAAACGCAAATAATATAAAGTTATTTTTATTATATTCCAGACTGAAACGAAAGAGAAAACAGTCTCTGTGGTTACATACACCAAACGTACTAAATTCCGCGAAAAAAACTTATCTTTAACGGTACCTTTTACATCAGCAGGTAAATCAGGGGCCAAAATATCTACACCCTTCTTCTGTGAAACAGCAGCCAACCATCATCAGCCCATCATCAGCGTCATTAAAAAAGGCGCCCAGGAAACGGAAAGTTGCAGTCCCAAATGCGAAGATGAAACTTTTTTAATGCTGGTGTAAGCGAAGACCTTGTAGAATTTTGGGGATATTTCAAACATGATTCGCCTAGTCGATTCAGGAAAGTTGCCATTAAACAACAGTTCTCGTGTTCTTAGAAGTTGTGAGGTGGTACTCTAGATTATACATCTAATATGACCTACTTAAAAATTGTATACAGTTTTGGAAAGTTATGTACAGATTGTTTCATCGGAAGGCGTTGCGTTGGGTGGAATGAAGTCACCTGGACTTGTCGCGAAAGACGGAATACGGCGAGGCGAATATGATCCGAAGAAATCTTCAATAAATTTCGCTGTTCCCTCACAAAAACTAGTTTCAGACTTCAAGTCAACTTAGAATCATCAAGTCGGCCCTTACTCAACGGCAAAGTCCTACGTGTGGACGGAAAAGGGTTAGCTCCAAGTTTAAGTAAGGAATGTGGCGATCAAGACCTTTTGGTCACGAAGAGGACGTTTCACTTGCGCAGATAAAGGACAGACTGGACAAAGAATTAAAATTGGCCAACGTCGTGTGAATGGGGTAGATTATCAAAAGACGAGAACAATTATCGAATTTGGTAAACGTTGTATGCGGACGCATAAAAGATTCACGAGAATTACCCGTGAAACAAGTGAGAAGATGGCGACGAATGGAGAAATTCTAAGTATGAGTATTCAATTAGCAGTATACAGGCGCAGATGTATCAGATGCGAGCTGTTATAAAACGACTCCTTAGTGCCAACGATGACCCACTGGCAATCGGAGCAACACTCAACGGTGAAAATGCCGCATACTCATCATCTTCACAAATTGACTTGAAGGGACGTGGTAACATACCCATTCATTTAACAATCTTAATTCAAGAAATTCTTTAAATGTTTAAAATATCATCAGAATCCAATATATCATATATATTAAGATTGAATGCAACACAAAATTTCGCGAAAGTGATTTTCCAAGAAAAAAAGCTCCTTTCTGTAAATTTTACCCAGTACCAATGAAAACTCGACCCGTCTTTTTTATACCAAACATACATGTTTCCAAATTCCAGGAGCATTAATTATTGATGAGTGTAACTAATGCAAGAAATCCAGTGTTGCACAATTATTCAACATGTCAGTAGTTAAAAGTTTTAACATCATCGGATGATAGATACACCAACCATAACCGAAGCTAAATCACTTCATTAGATTTTGGTATCAAAACTGACACCTCTCTATTGCAAAAATTAAGTCTTCCTAGACAAAATACCGATAAATGCATTAATTGTAATTTAACAAAACATTATTGTGAATCCAAGTTGGTAAATAACATTAAAGTAAAAAACTTCACACAATTCCAATTAAAAAACATAACTTTATCTTTAAAATATATTTCCAAGAATGTCAGCTTATACTGCAGATCTTTTTTTAGTCATGTTTGCACATGTCAACCTACATGCAGACACTAATGACAAGTGTGCATGATAATCAAAGAATTTTATTTGGGAAGGCTTAAATAGGTTTAAGAAATAAACAAGACTATTGCCAAGCAGTATATGTCCCCTACCGGCTCCACCATTGTCAGATTTTTTATATTTTATTATTATATATATTTGTTGCCATAGCAACCAGAATTTTTGACGTAGGAACAAAGTGAAATGACGTGCATAATGTCCATATTGCCATCCATCCATGTTTCAAGTTTCATGAAACAAGAGGGCCAAGATGGCCCTAGTTCGCTCACCTGAGAGGAGTCCGTTCATTCAATCTTTACCTAATGTCAAACTTGACCTAGATATTGACCAGACAAACATCCTGGTCAAGTTTCATCATTATTAAACCAAAACTCTGGCATAGGGAGTGTTTTTGTTTTAGTAAGATTTGAAATGGTGACCTATATTTTGAGTCGACCCCCCTTACCAAACATCAAACTTTGCTTACAAGGATTTTGTATAATATAATGAAAATTTGGACAATCTAAGGGCAATAATTATGGCATTAATTATGTGATTTTGCTCATCATCAAACTTGACACTGAGATCTTTCAGCAACTTTGATAAAGAATGCTTGAGAAATGTGAATGCTAGAGTGTTTACAAACCAAATTTGGACGGACGGACAGCGGACAAAGACCAATCCTAAAACCTCACCTGAGCAATCAGGTGAGCTAAAGTGTGTTTCACCGATCTGAGCCATTTTCCAACTTGTCCAAGAAATCAATAAAACCAATGTATTGACTAAGTTTCACGATGATTAGGCAAAAAATGTGACTTCTCTAGTGTTCGATAACAAGGTTTCTCTATATATTCACATAAGGAAAACTGCCTCACCCCCCTGGCAGCCATGTTTATTGGCCCATCGGGACCATTTGCAAACTCATCTGAGAGCAAACTCATCTGAGATATGTATATAAAACAAATCTATTCACCAAGTTTCATGATGATTGGGCAAAAAATGTGACTTCTAGTGTTCACAAGCTTTTTTTTACTATATAAATATAAGAAAACTTCCCCGCCCACTGGCGGCCATGTTTTTTCACCGATCTGGACCATTTTCAAACTCGTCCGACATCAATAAAACCAATGTTTTGGTTAACTTTCATGATGATTGGGCAAAAATTGTGACTTCTTGAGTGTTTATAAGGTTTCTCTATAGCCATATAAGGAAAACTGCCCCTCCCACTGGCGGCCATGTTTTTCAATGGACCGGAACCACTTTTGAACTCAACCAACATATAATTAAGACAGACGTATAGACAAAGTTACACGAAGATTGGGCATTAAATGTGACTTGTACAGTGTTTACAAGCTTTTTCTTTTTTTATGACCTAGTTTTTAACCCAGCATGACCCAGTTTCAAACTTGATCGAGATATCGTTGGGACAAATCTTCTGACCAAGTTTCATGAAGATCGGACAATAAATGTGGCCTCTAGAATGTTTACGAACAAATGGGGACAGACGACGGACAAAGACCAGTCACAAAAGCTCACCTGAGCAATCAAGTGAGCTAAAAATAAGAACTGTCACCATAGGATGACATATGCCCCCTATAAACGCTTTGATAGAAGTTATAGCATTTTTCGGAACCTAAACGCATATTTTGAAACCTTAATGCGGACCACAAGTTCAAGGTCACAGAGGTAAAAATTTGTGTGCGTATGAAAAGGCATCGTCCATATAAACATGCATACCAAATATGAAGGTTATATCTCAAGGGACATAGAAGTTATGAGCATTTTACAAAACCAAAATGCAGATTTCGAAACCTAAACGCGGACCCTAACTTCAAGGTAAAGGTCACAGGGGTAAAAAATTGTGTGCGTATGGAAAGGCCTTGTCCATATACACATGCATACCAAATATGAATGTTATATCTCAAGGGACATAGAAGTTATGAGCATTTTTCTAAACCTAAACGCAGATTTTGAAACCTAAACGCGGACCCTATTTCAAGGTCAAAGTCACAGGGGTAAAAAATTGTGTGCGTATGGAAAGGCCTTGTCCATATACACATGCATACCAACTATGAAGGTTATATCTCAAGGGACATAGAAGTTATGAGCATTTGTCGAAACCTAAACACAGATTTCAGAACCTAAACGCAGACCCTAAGTTGAAGGTCAAGGTCACAGGGGTAAAAAATTTTGTGCGTATGTAAAGGCCTTGTGCATATACACATGCATACCAAATATGAAGGTTATATCTCAAGGGACATAGAAATAATGAGCATTTTTCGAAACCTAAACGCAGATTTCGAAACCTAAACGCAGACCCAAAGTTGAAGGTCAAGGTCACAGGGGTAAAAAATTTTGTACATATGGAAAGGCTTTGTCCATATACACATGCATACCAAATATGAAGGTTATACATGTATGTCAAGGGACATAGAAGTTATGAGCATTTTTGGAAACCTAAACGCAGATTTCGAAACCTAAACGCGGACCCTAACTTCAAGGTCAAGGTCCCAGGGCAAAAAAAAATTGTGCGTATGGAAAGGCCTTTTCCATATACACATGCATACCAAATATGAAGGTTATATCTCAAGGGACATACAAGTTATGAGCATTTTTGGAAACCTAAATGCAAAGTGTGTCGGAAAGACAGACGGACAGTCCGATCACTATATGCCCCCTTTTCTTCGAAAGGGGGCATAAAAACATCCAACCTCGGATAACAATTAACACATAAATGAAGCACAACTACATTGTATTATTATGAAAACATGAATAATCAAAGGGAAGTAACTACTGTAAACTCAAATGCAATATTTAGAAGAGTTGTCTCACATGTTACATGACCTTAACGCATGATTGTTTGCAAGCCTTTTTACTATATAAATATACGGAGAACTGCCCCGTCCCCCTGGCAACCATGTTTTTCAACAGACCGGAACCATTTTCAAACTTAACTCACGTATCTAGGAAACAAAAGTTCTGACAAAATTTCATGAAAATTGGGCCAAAAATTTGTGACTTCTAGAGTGCTCACATGTTTTAACTATATACATATAGAGAAAAAAGCCCTGCCCACTGGCGGCCATGTTTTTTGCACCAATCTGGACCATTTTCGAACTCATCCGAGAAATCAATAAAACAAATGTTTTGACCAACTTTCATGATGATTGGGCAAAAATTGTGACTTCCTGAGTGTTTACAAGGTTTCTCTATTGCCAAATAAGGAAAACTGCCCCGCCCACTAGCGGCCATGTTTTTCAACGGACGGAACCACTTTTGAACTCAACCAACATATCATTAAGACAAACATTTTGACCAAGTTACATGAAGATTGGGCATGAAATGTGACTTCTACAGTTTTAACAAGTTTTTTCTTTTTTTGACCTAGTGAACTTGTTTTTGACCCAGCATGACCCAGTTGAACTCTTAACGAGATTTCATTGGAACGAAGCTTCTGACCAAGTTTCATGAAGATCGGACAATAAATGTGGCCTCTAGAGTGTTTACGAACAAATGTTAACAGACGGATGGATGTACGACAGACAAAGACCGGTCACAAAAGCTCACCTGAGCAATCAGGTAAGCTAAAAATATGAAGAACTTTTAAAGTTATCGCAGGATCCAGAAAAGTGTGACAGATTCACGGACACAGAGCGCAAACCATAAGTCCCCTCCGGTGAAACCGGTAGGGGACAAAAATGTTTTAATCTCATTTATCTATGCTAAATAAATACTTTGTACTACTGTACAAACATCTACTTTGACAAATCGCCTAAGCTATGTTACAACACATAATTCTTTCACTCACTACGTTCAAAACGAATGAGGTGTGAATTTTACAAGTTTTTTTATGTGAAGAGAGTATGAAGGCACATTGAATCCAATTCTTGTTTATTTACAGCAATGGAACAACAAAACTCATCTGTAACATTTTTATTTTTAAACCCTTTTGTATATAAAATTTATATGCAAGTGCAATTTCATGTAATGGTGTAGCTATGTACAGCACATTTCAAATGAACCCCAATCTCTGGGTGCCAAGCACACTGAAATGCAACTGTCCACTGGATTGTTCCCTGTAGCACTATGTTCCACACATAAATTACATTCCAACAAATTTTTAACTCGCACACTAAAATCTTGGTATGTATTTCAAAAGATTGTTAAATTAACGAGTCCTAAACATCCAGCTTTCTTAAAGAGCATACACGATGAGGAAAGCCATGCCCAGACAGAAGATGCCCATGGCCTCAGACAGGGCGAATCCCAGGATAGCGTAACCAAAGAGCTGCTGCTTCATGGCTGGGTTACGGGCAAAGGCGATGCACATGCTGCCGAACACTGTTCCAATACCGGCTCCTGAAATGCATAACAAAGAACAACTGATGATTAAATACTTTTCATAAAAACTCCAAATCATTGTTTATTGATCTAGACTAAGATAACAATATTTCTTTTTTAAGAAATAAATCAATGTGACTACATTTAAGTATATTCAGCTGGATACCACACTGGAGATTCAAGCAAGCTCAAGGAATTTAAATGTTCTAAACAAGTAGTGTTCAGTAACTGCGCAATAGACTTTATATAATAACACCTGGTTGCCAGATTTTAAACAGCCAGCAATCATTAACGAACTAAACCCAGTAACTTTTTTATAATGTTTTCAGCAGGTTTCAGGATGAGTAAGAACAACAAGAGCACCGCATAGCTGGTGCCAATGCTCAGCTGCGGTGCAGTTTTGAATAAATGAAAGGCTCAGCTGCAGTGCAGTTTTGAATAAATGAAAGCTTGTCAGATTATTTTTTTTTAGAGGTCACAATGACCTTGACCTAGTGACCCAAAAATGGGTGTGGTATGTAGAACTCATCAAGGTGCATCTACATATGAAGTTTCAAAGTTGTAGGTGGAAGCACTTTGATTTTAGAGCTAATGTTAAGGTTTTAGCACGACGCTGGCAGACAACACGAGGAGCTGGCTATGACAATACCTCAGGTTTTCTCCGAAAACAGCCGAGCTAAAAACGAGTGTTTATATGGTTTTACTTCAGCCAAATAAGGATAACTGCACTGACCCTTTGGGGCCATGTTTTCTATTTGTCAGGTACTCACTCTTCCGCAAAAGCATTACAAATTAGATACAACTTCTGACCAAGTTTGGTGAAGATGAAATTTCGAGACAGACAGACAGACCGACAAAGTGACTCCTATATAGCCTCCATTACCAATGGTAATGGGGGAATAAAAATGTTCACTGCATAATTCATTTAGATTGAGCAAACAAATGTGGCATTCAAAGTATTCACAAGCCTTTAATTTAACTTGACCTATTGACCTATTTAAAAAAAAATATTTTTAACACCTTATGTTTAGCTCAGGTTAGCTAAAAAACCAGAAAAATATACTATTTGAGATCATCAGATGTATACCATAACATAAAATATTTAAAGCAAAACTAACATAACCTAACAAAATGATTAGAACGATAACAGAAATAGTCAGTTCACCGTTTTAAACAGTGAAATTGTTGTGTTTATTTAAGAGCGCAAGTTCCTACCAGCACCAGCTGTTCCTACTGTGGCAGCACCAGCTCCAATGTATCTGGCAGCCTGGTCAATATCACGTTTGGCAACACTGGTCTGGAAGTTTCTCATCTGCAAAAAGTTTATTACTATATAAGGGATGCTTCCTGTTTTTTGTATATTAAGGATTGGGGAATGGACCCTTGACAAACGAAACTGCAGGTAAACATAAAATATGGTAATAACTTCCACCTGATGTGAATAGTCCTGGAAAATTGATTTTCTTAGGTTATGTTTTATGTTTGGGGGAAAAGCTCAATAAATGTTCAGGAATTTTCAGAAGGTAGTTACAGTTTTTTAACTTCATGTAATACAAAATTAATGATATACACAAATAAGTGACCTAACATTTTAACAGCAAAAACCCAACCCAACCCAACAATGATATACAGTCAATAATCATTTGGAAAAAAACACGTATTTGACTATGTATGTAATAATCTAGGATGAAACAAGACTATTGCCAAGCAATAAAAGTCCCCTACCGGCTCCACCATTGTCAGAATATTTTTTTATTTGTTGCCATAGCAACCAGAATTGTTGATGTAGGAACAAAATGTAATGACGTGCATAATGTCCATATTGCCCTCAATCCATGTTCCAAGTTTCATGAAAAAATATTCAAAACTTTTAAAGTTATCGCAGGATCCAGAAAACCACCATTTTCAGCAGTATTTCTAGCCTATTTGTTGCCATAGCAACCAGAATTTTAGACGTAGGAACAAAATGAAATGACGTGCATAATGTCCATATTGCCATCTATCCATGTTCCAAGTTTCATGAAAAAATATTAAGAACTTTTAAAGTTATCGCAGGGTCAAGAAAACTACCATTTTCAGTAGTATTTCTAGTCTATTTGTTGCCATAGCAACCGGAATTGTTGACTATGAACAAAATGAAATGACGTGCATAATGTCCATATTGCCATCTATCCATGTTTCAAGTTTCATGAAAAAATATTAAGAACTTTAAAGTTATCGCAGGATCCAGAAAAAAACACCATTTTCAGCAGTATTTCTAGTCTATTTGTTGCCATAGCAACAAGAATTTTTGAAGTAGGAACAAAATGACATGACGTGCATTATGTCCATATTGCCATCTATCCATATTTCAAGTTTCATGAAAAAATATCAAGAACTTTTAAAGTTATCGCAGGATCCAGAAAACCACCATTTTCAGCAGTATTTCTAGTCTATTTGTTGCCATAGCAACCAAATTTTTTGACGTATGACAAAAAAGGAAATGATGTGCATAATGTCCATATGGCAATCTATCTATATTTCAAGTTTCATGAAAAAATATTAAGAACTTTTCAAGTTATCGCAGGATCCAGAAAAGTGTGACGGACGGACGGAGACAATTCCATAAGTCCCCTCTGGTGAAACCATTAGGGGACTAACAATACTGTCTGAAAAATATGAATTTCAAACTCCATACATGCATATATCCATTCCTTTGTGACAGAAAATCCATTTGTACAACATCTCTAAAAGGTAGACACATCTAATTAATTGCAAGAAGGGTTAAATGAGTTATATAGGATTGTTTCGAAGGAACCTACCTGATTTACTGTGACACCAGTGTACTGAAAGATAAAATTAAAAGTAAATCAGACATTAACATTAAACTTATACAATCGGATTAAAACTATTTTGATTCCTAATAAGAGGGTAATTTTTTCTTTTTTTTTGCTTTAAGTCATAATGTCAATTACAGTAGCCTCTCTATAATTCCCAATACTTTTAATGGCCATAAATTATTAGCCTGAATAATACAAATTTATACAAGACCCAAATGTTTCACTGATTAAGAATTTGGAAGATATTTTAGTACTAAATGCAATTTTACTCACTATGTTCAAAGGTTAACACAATTGCTTAGACAATTATGGTTTCAATTTCCTTTTATATAACTGTTGTAGTTCATCTATATATTCAACACCCACAACCTGAACGTTATTTCAAAATTGTGTACGAGTATACAATAATTGAAAAACAGATGGAAGTGTTTTTTTTTTGGCAAAATGTAAAATCTTCTTACATCTTTTGAGAAAACAGTGCAGCTGATAGGTCTGACCAAGGCTTTGCTTGAGCTTGACACCTGAAGTGATAAACAACCGTGTCAAAACAAAATGTTGTATGCCTTTTAAATCGGAGAAAGTTTGCTGCCATACATCGTAGCTTGTGCTTAAGCTATCTTCATTGTCAAGGAAAGAGCGAAGGTTGCATGGTTCTTTGATATTGATGTACCCTTGGTCACCTTACATGATCATATGCACCAATAAACATAACTAGTTCTATTCTGTCACAACTAATAACAAGTGCTTCACTGGTTGGTAATAACCAATTTAAATTTACTATCATAATTTTCCATATTATTGCAAAGTAAACAAGAGCAAAGCATAACGCAGGGCTCAATAGTAGCCTAAAAACCAACTTGCCCTGCTTGGCAAGTACTTAGAAAATCTTCTTGCCCTGAACGTCAAGCCACTTGCCCAATCATGAAATATCACATAACGGTAAACCTCATATTTTTTAATAAAGATCAAAATGATACACCACAAAACCTTTTTTATTTTGCACATTTAACAAAATGATTACACCAATTGAAGTCTAATTTAAGTCTAAATTTAATGCTCTTTGTTCTTTTTTGCACTTGCCTGGGCGGACAACTAAATTATAAAATAACTTGCCCGGCATTTTACTTGCCAGGGGCAATAGGACAACTGTTAATGTTGAGCCCTGTAACGGGTGCAAACGCTTGGCTGCGGGTGCAGTTTTGAATAAATGAAAGCTAGTAAGTTGTTGTTTTTTTAAGGTCACAGTGACCTTGACCTAGTGACCCCAAACTGGGTGTGGCATGTTGAACTCATCAAGGTGCATCTACATATGAAGTTTCAAAGTTGTAGGTGGAAGCACTTTGATTTTAGAGCAAAATGTCGAGGTTTTAGCACTGTAAATGCTAGACGGCAAGCTGGCTATAACAATACCTCGGGTTTTGTCCGAAAACAGCCAAGCTAATAAAACCAGTCAACATTTATCACAAATTTGCTTTTATGTTCTCATTTTAGTACAAAACAGTTTTATAAATATATGTTCTTACTGGACACAAGGACCACCACTTTTGGAAATGATACTTGACATCAGCTATTTTTATAGGAAATGTCAGACATCCAACTTCTTTGCTAAAGCACTTCTTTTGCGTAGGTTGATTATACTTAATTGCATAGGGAGAAGGGATATATTAATTTCTTCAAGTAATAAAATGTTCCTTAAATAATATTCAATTTTTAAAACACTGAACACTCAAGGTCAAGGTGGGTGGGGTAAAAATATTAATAGTTCATTTAGTTTTCCAAACGGTTTTCCTTCACGACAGTAGGTTTTCCACTTGTTAAATAGCATGTCAATGTTATAGATTTAAAAAAAGGCGTTTTGAATACTCTTTAATTGTACACAAGCAGGCAGCTAAGCTGCAAAAAGACAACAAAGTCAAATAAAACAGTTGACAGTTCGATCAAGATGACCTTTCCAGTTAAGAAAACTGTCATGGAAATTTGAATTGAATTGACTTTGCGTCCAATAAAATAATCTACGCAGTAACTTACGATGCATCGTGCAGCTGGAGCGGCGATTCTGGCACAGGCGTACATTTTGCAGGAAAATTGGTGCTGCCAACTGAAAATCTGAAATACCGGTAAAAATAATAAAAGGTGTATTCACACCATAAAACAAACAAATAATGGTACAAATTTTACTAAATGCATCACAAACACATTTCAATAATCAAGCATTTATGCATGTGTACTGTCATTACGCAAAGATGTCAAAACGACAGAAAGATTAGAAAATATTACCAGCTAGATCTTTTACGCTAACCTTTGCGATCGACAAGGAGACCGGTAACTGCGCATGCGCCACAATTTATTTCCGTAACGATATGAACCAGGTACGCACAAATTATCAAAACAGGTGACTTGCGAGCTAATTTGGTGAAAAACTAATATAAAAATCAGATCCGTACACTTATTCTAAGAAAAGTATTGTTAAAATCAGTTACTCCATAAATGATAACATAATTTATAACTTTTGTGTAACCGAATTATGCTTAAATATCAATATTTCCCGGTGGTGAACGAAAGATAATATATTCGTTAAGCTGGTCGTCTTATTGATTATATAAAACAGGACTCGCTCAAATACGACGATGGGATTCTGCGAAAAAGCATAACTGTTCAACTTATCAAAACATGACTTTTTCATTAGTTTCAACATATTTATTGGTTCAGAACATAACATTATAATAGTCATGTGTATATCAAGAAGTAATTAGAACTATATGATGGATAAGAAGACAAGCATCTTCGATGCTTATTTTAGTTCTCTTCCATGCTGGATACAAGACAAACAAGAGCATCGCCTTGCGGGTGCAGACCGCTCATCTATTTTTCTTTTTAAAGGTGAAGGGAACTATCACAATACTTTAATAAAAAAAGATGGATGGGTGGGTTGGAGAGAGGTGTATATTGTGGGTGTGTGGTCATTTATTACATTATATTCCAATATAAGAAATAAAAATGCAAAAACAAAATAATTTTTTTTTTAGGGGGAGGATTCTTGGGTGGGATAGTTGGACGGTCTTTCAAAAATAAAATAATAAAAATAAATATTGTGTGAGGCTGTGGTCATTTACAAGATGATCTTTAAAAAAAATGAAAAAAAAAATGTTTTTTTTTTTGGGGGGGGGGATGGGGGGGCATGGGGGATGGTTTGGGTGGAGTCTATTGTAGTATGTCATGTAAGAGTTGTTTTGTCAAAGTATCAATCAAATCTGATCATAAAGAACGAAGTCATGGCAATTTTTGCAAAATTTAATTATTAGAACTTGAGAGTCAAGGTCATTCAAAGGTCAAGATAAAATTCAACTTGCCAGGTACAGTACCCTCATGATAGTATGAAAGTATTTGAAGTTTGAAAGCAATAGCCTTGATACTTTAGAAGTAAAGTGGATGTAAACACAAAATTTAACCATATATTCAAAGTTACTAAGTAAAAACAGGGCCATAATTCCGTCAAAATGACAACCAGATTTATGCAACTTGTCCCGTACAGTCCTCTTATGATAGTTTGTGAGTGTTCCAAGTCTGAAAGCAATAGCTGTGAACTTTAGGAGTAAAGCGGCCCAAAACACAAAACTTAACGAACTTTTCAATTTTCTAAGTATAAAGGGACCATAAGTGTGTCGAAATGCCAGTCAGAGTAACATAACTTTGCCTGCACAGTCCCCTTATGATAGTAAGTAAGTGTCGCAAGTATGAAAGCAATAGTTTTGATACTTTAGGAATAAAGTGGACCTAAACACAAAACTTAACCAAATTTTCAATTTTGTAAGTATAAAAAGAGCACATAATTCTGTCAAAAATGCACGCCAGAGTTATCTAACTTTGCCTGCCCAGTCCCCTCCTGATAGTAAGTAAGTGTACCAATTTTGAATGCAATAGCTTCGATACTTTATGAGAAAAGTTGACCTAAACACAAAACTTAACCGGACGCCGACGCTGACGCCGACGAAGACGCCGACGCCAATGTGATGACAATAGTTCTTTTTTTTTCAAAAAATAGATGAGCTAAAAATGCAATATGGATTTTAAAGGATGGTGTTTTAAATTTAAACCATTAATATATACAAAAGAAGTAAGTTCGTATTGTCACACACCTATGTGGGATCTGGGGGAGGGGAATCTATCCAAACCACTGTCTATATGACAAAGCGTTTTGTTGCCTAATAAAGCCTTGGACACGCTGAAATATATATGTGTTGTGTTCAGTTGATAGCCAGTCATCCCCAAATAATAGATTGTTGAGCGTCAATTGGCATGGCAGATTTGAAAGGAAGGAGTTACGTAAGTTATCGAAATTTCGGCATTGCAATAAATAGTGGGATGGCGTTTATTATGCACCACCGGAGCATCGATGACTATAAGTGATGTTTCTACGGTGAAACTCATAGTTTAATGTGCTACAACCAAGACGTAGTCGGTAGTGGTGGGTCCGCAATTTTCGATGGCCGATATTATAAAGATTTGGCGATCTTGTGCTTTGTCTGTTTGTGAGTTTATGTTTGAATGCAATTACCGTAGTGGCGTTTCGTGTGGGCGATGGAAGAGAATTCCATAACCAGAAAGTTGAGGGCAAAAATAAAGACCCGTACAGCTGAGTCTTGGCGAATATTGCTGGAATATGGTTAATACTACGAAGCGAATATGTGCAATCTGAATGTACGGGTATCAGGTTGGAAAGGTATGATTGGGTAAAGTTGTTTTTTTTTTCATTTAATAAAGGAGAATTTACTCATTATTTTTTCTTCTGTCGTTTTGGACAGCTTCTGTTTCGTTACTTAGTTCTTTAGATCAATTGTCCCACACGACATCGCCTTGCTACAAGAGGGGTCGGATAAATGAAAGATACATGCGCTCTAGACTTTTGCGAGAGAATAAATACTTCACGGATCGCAGGATGCCGGTTCGCTTCCAAGCCTTGTCAAGCATTATAGAAATACGAATTGTCCATTTTGCATCATCTGAAAGGGTTAGTCAAAGATGCTTCTTTATATTATATTGTGGGACCTGACTTGCGTGACTGGAGCGTCGTTCATAAACAGGTCAGGGTGTTGGTGTTTATAACGTTCACGTGAAAATAGGAGAGCTTCTGGTTTTGTTGGATTAAGAGACCATATGCAACCAGGTATTTGACCAGGAAATAATTCGCGACAGATCGGTGTTTAAAACGTGGGCAGACATTTGCATGAGGATTTTCAACAATTATATGAAGACTCGTGTCGTCAGCAAATAAGCGGATGTTGGCCCTGATCACAATAACTTTTTCATTATGAAACGCAAATAACCCGTTTTAATGGTAGCAGGCTTTTTCGGTCCCAAGCGTTTTCTGTCCTTTCCGAAAATTCAGGTCGATTCGAAATATGCATACTTCTACTTCTACTTGATACTTCCTACAGTCAATTACTGACTATGACAGGAAGGCGTCTGTCGGGGGACAGAGAATGTTAAAAGTCACGTGTTAAAAATATATATACAGTATGTACATGGAAGTGATGTTAATTGACATACAAAATAAAATGGTGACGAACAATGTAAAGTTATTACATTGACTACTGATAAAAGTATAAAAACAAGATACTTATATTTATTTCGAGACAGCGGCCAGGCCTGCAGTAAACTGACTGAGGCTGGTGCTGCTCTTAACGTTGTATGGCAGGCCATTCCAATACATGATTGTCCTTGGGAAAAAAGAATTTTGATGATAAGTTGTTCTAGAGAAGGGTACCAAGAAGTTTAAATGTTTTGTTGTTGTAAGATGTTGGTGGTCTACATAGATTAGATGATGTTCAATTTTATAAAGTAGTGTCAAGGATGAGTTTATTCTTCTCTGTTCTAGAGTTTGCCAGTTTAGTGTCTTAATCATATGTGAAACGCTACTGGTGTATTGGTAGTCATTTAACACATAACGGGCTGCTGATCTTTGCACTCTTTCTATTTGATATGTTAGATTTTTCTGCCATGGATGCCAAATTGAGGAACAATATTCCAGTTGCGGTCTGACATATGTTTTGTATGCTGTTTCTTTTATTTGTTTGTTATTTGTTTTGACATTTCTCTTGATAAATTTTAATGTGTTAGTAGCTTTAGATGTTATGTTATTTATATGCGTTTTCCAGTTGAGATCATTGCTTATAGTTAGTCCGAGATATTTTGCTTTTTCTGTTGTTTTAAGTTCTATTGTATGGAGTTTATAAGGGAAATTAATTATCTTTTTCTTTTTCGTTATTCTTATTACTTCACACTTATCATTAAATTCCATGGACCAGTTACCGGTATCTTCCCATTTTTCTAGTTTGTGTAGGTCATTTTGGAGTGTGTTACATTCATTTTCTTTATTAATGGTGAGGTAGACCACCGTATCATCGGCAAAGAGCCGTGCCCTACTTTTTAAAAAGTCTGGAAGGTCGTTAATGTAGGCTAGAAATAAGCAGGGCCCCAGTACGGACCTTGGGGTACACCTGACATGACTGGGGCTGAGTTTGATTTTTGGCCTTCAACCACTACAGTTTGTGTTCGATGTTTTAAGAAAGAAGAAATCCAAGAAGTAGTGTTGCTGTTTACACCAAGTTTGAAAAGTTTGAATACTAAGAGTTCGTGGTCTACTTTATCAAAAGCTTTACTAAAATCCATTAATATTAGGTCAGTTTGTTTACCAGTAACTAGGTTATCATAAATTTCTTTAGAGAAGGAGATTAATTGTGTTTCACAGCTATGTTTAGAACGGAATCCGTGTTGGAATGGATTAAAATAATCGTTAGTGTCAAAATAATTCATGAGGTTTGATACAATGATGTATTCCATTAATTTTGAGCATATACAAGTGAGGGAGATGGGCCGATAATTGCATGCTTGACACTTAGCACCCCTTTTAAATATTGTGGCAACCTGTGCAGACCTCCAGTCTAGTGGGACGGAGCCAGTGTCAAGTGATGCACAAAAGATTTTTGTCAAGTATGGCGCTATTTCATGATGACGTTCTTTCATGAGACGAGGTGATATTTCGTCTGGGCCGGAGGCCTTATTTGGATTAAGGTCTTTTAACATTTTTTCTACGCCAGGTAGGGTAATGTTTATGTTATCCATTTTGCTTGAAGTTGTTGGGTGCTTTCTAGATTTTATGAGATTAATTTCAGCTTGGTGTCTTAGATTCATTGGTTTAGGCTTGGAGAATACGGATTCAAATTGTTTATTAAGGATGTTTGCTTTTTGTGTGGCGTCAGTATACGTTATTCCATCACTTTTTATCGGGGCTATGCCACAGTTTTCATTTTGTTTATGTTTTATGTATGAGTAGAATTTTTTGTTTTTGTTGTTTTCAGCATCACCAGTAAAAATGACAGATTCTAAATATCCCCAGTAGTTTTTACGTGTTTCTTTTTGTATTAATGCTTTTATTGCCGTAAGTTTTGTTTTTAATTTTGCATAACTTTGATTGTTACGGGTAGTATTCTTTACTTTATTGTACAGCTTGTCACGTTTATGGATGAGTCTAATTGTACTTTTGGAGAGCCAGGAGAGATCACTTTTAGGTTTAGTTTGTTTTGTTGGAAACCAGAAACCAATCGTTGTAAAGCGATTAAATTATATTTTCATTAACAAATATCATTTGAATAATGTTTGTCTTACATTAAAGATAAAGATATTCAATAAAATGTTCGCTGTGTGTACTTTCAAAGACCGCCGAATTATCCGTGAAATTGTAAACGCACATAATGAGTTTTAAGGTAGCGCACCTCTAATGATTTCCCGCGATTTCTTCGAAGGTTGAAGAGCCTACTATTAGGTGCCGTAGCCTAGTGGTTAAGGCGATAGACTAGAAATCTTTTGGGATATTCCCGCGCAGGTTCGAATCCTGCCGACGACGTGTACTTTTTTGCGACGCGTTTTATTTATTTTTTAACGTAATTTGATTTAATATGTCATATAAGCTATATTTATTGTTAAATATGTTGCAATTTTTATGCACATTCTTCAATTATTAAAATTAAAACAACGTTATGGCGAAATTGGGTGATTTACTGTTGAAAATACGAACCATGCATGTTGCATTTTTATTTTTATTTCAAAAAGTAAACGGTAAATCTGTCTATTTCTTGGTATTTTTCCTGTATATAGTGTTTCTATAAAAACTAAGTTTAAAATATGACTTAAATGATGCTATTTTGAATTTTATGACACTTTGTTTTTAACCGACCCAATTTTTACTTGGCTGAAATCACTTACATTTCATGGCGCTCTTCCATAGATAAAATTTAAAAAAAAAATGTCTGTAAAAGAATACTTATTTCATCTTGTTTAAACTTTAAACACCTTTACAGCATCTGTACACACCAACTGCATGCCCATTTTTGGAAATTTGAATGAATCATGGAACTTTTATATACCCCAGGGGTGAAAATAAACTGGACAAAAGCCGAGCGTGGGGGTGGTTTTGAAAAAAATCGGTATATTTTTTTAAAAAGCACGGAAAGCCTACCTACAAATTTGCATGTAGTTCAGTGAAATGATGCTGATTAAGAAAATAATTAATTAGATTATATTTGGATATGTGCCCATTAGAGGTGCGCTACCTTAAAACAATTATTATAGGGTGGTGCAAGTAAACTTTATTTTATCTTTGTTTTGTGTAATATGCCACCGCAAGCTGTTGTCTGAATTCAAAATGTGCTTTTAATTTATGGAAGAGAGCATCTGTAATTGAGACTCAAGGATATCAAACGCAAACTAATTTTGCGCGTACACTTTACATATTCATGAGCTGTATTTTATTATTATTTTATTATTTTTGGACAAACAAGCGTTGTATAAATAACAGCTCATTGAAATAAATGAATTCATGGTTAAATGCGTTATATTGAAGAAAAAATCGAAGTTTTTATTTAACATTATGCTAATGAGTAATCAAAACGAGTCTTAAAGTTAATGCAAATGGCGGTGTTTCTTCTAAACAACTGTAAATTTCAGGGTTGTGGAAGAGCATTTTCAACTTTAGCCGACCTAATCCACCATATTGAAGATTCCCATATTGGTATGTATCATACTGTTTACACATGGGGCAACATGTATTATCTTTAAATGTATTTTTGACAAAATTGAGGGTGTTTACAATTTAATTGCGGGGAACTTGCGCACTTCCGGGTAATCAGCTGTCATTAAATAAGGAAAACATTAAACCGAAAGTAGAACTGCAGTTTAGTATTATTTGCAGAATATTAACTCGCTGATTACTTTAAATACTGTTGTTCAATTGTGTTCTGTTGTTTTAGAACTGTTTCAAAGGTATATTATTTAACAAATTTTAAGTTATTTATTTTATCTATCTATCTATACTGTCTAACTCCCCTTGCGAGTATTATTGACAGGACATTTTTACCAATGGATTGCAAACTCAGTTGGCTACTGATTTCTCATGGTTCCCAAATTCTCACAGATTATATGATGATGTCAATTCTTAATCTTAACACCTATGACCTACAATTTCATTTAGAACATTAAAAATATAATGAAATAAAATATTCCTATATTAATAAATAAAGACATTCAAAATAAATTATATCATCTTTTGCACTGGTCATTTTTTTAGATGACAGTCTTAAAATGCCTCAATCTGACTTGGAATACATCTACCTAATATTAACTTATTCTGTTATTCTTTTCTGTTGTTACTTCAGATGCGGATCCCAAACTTCTTGAAAAGCAGGAAGTTCAGCAGCCATCGTCTCTAGCACTCAGTTATATATTAAAGTAAGCAAGCAGCACTTGTTCATGTTTCAGTCAATACGTAGACCTTTCTTAAGCAAAGACAAGATTAATGTTGAAAGATTAATGGGTGATAAGCTAACAGTCTTTTAACTTAAGATTTCTTTATTTAAGAAAATACTCTAAGCAATTGCCAAATGTTTAATGCTCGGTACTTTTTTCAATAAAAGACATATGACCCTATTATAAATTACATTTTGCAAAGATTTAACTTTTATAGTAAAATAATTGTACTTGTATGTTTGTTTAAATCAATAAATCAATCCAAAATTAAAGGTCATGAGCTAAATTAATTGTTAAAGCAGCTAGGCCCAGGACTGAAGATCACATGAATATTATTTATGCATGAATTTTATCATATAGACCATGTAAAGTTAATACATGTTTTTATAAATATTGCAGACATTTTTCAAAAGGCGGAGTGCAACTAAGAAAAGACCTGTTAGATAAACAAAAAAAGAGTAAAATAAACATTCCCTCACCATCCCTTCAGATAAGAAGTGCAACACCTACAGGTAGGCAGTGATTTATAATTAAACACCTTGCATGCACAGCTTTTTGTTGATTATTTAGTTCTAAGTTTATGATTTATTGAAATGATAAGTATATCTCCTTTGACAAATTCATTTTGTTAAAATGCTTAAGTTGCTCAGTTAATCTGTTGGATACATTTTTTCATGTGAACTTTTCCTATTTCTTGTTTGACAGCTCCACAATATTTGGCAGACATTAAAAATTGTTTTCCTATTTTTATAACCCCTTCAAAGAAGAGGGGGTATATTGTTTTGCTGGATGTTCGATCGGTCGTTCTGTCTGTAGACCAGTTTGTTTCTTATCAATAACTCATCAAAGAATTGACTGATTGGCTTCATACTTCATATGTGCATTGGCTATTGGCCTTGTACAGTAGATGACCGCTATTGAAATTGGGGTCACTCGTTCAAATCCCTGTTTGAGGTGGTCATATGTCACCGACTGCGGAACTCTTGTTACCCTTTGTGATCACCTTCTTCTGTTGTCAACATTGGCCTTGTTAACACTCTAGAGGCCACAATTATTTTCCGATATTCATGAAACGTGTCCAGAATATTTGTGCCAATGATATCTTGGATGATTTCGAAAGTGATTTTGGTTGGATGTAAAACATGGCCGCCGGGGGGGGGGGGAGGGCATGGCATTTATCCATATATAGCTGTAGTAAAACCTTGTTAACACTCTTAAAGTCACATACATAGGTGAATCTTCATGAAACTTGGTAAAAACATTTGTTCTAATGATATCTTGGGCTTCACAGAACAGATTAGTTCCTTTGTATCTCAGGTGAGCGACTTTGGGCCTTTAAGTCCCTCTTGTTCTGATATGTTTATGAAACTAGGATATGCTTATAATCTGTTAGGTGCAAATGGCTGAATAATGCAGATACATGAAGAATGAAGCAACTTGAGAAGAGGATTATATTAAGCTCTTTATACAGAATACCTGTACTTTTTACACTTTTAGGCGATTGTGGTACAAGATTAAAGCAATATAATGAAATTTTGTTTGTCCATTCGAAATGACTGTGGCTATAATGTGTGTATATTTACACCTGGTTATGCTGGAGCACTGACTGTGGCTATAATGTGTGTATATTTACACCTGGTTATGCTGGAGCACTGACTGTGGCTATAATGTGTGTATATTTACACCTGGTTATGCTGGAGCACTGACTTTGGCTATAATGTGTGTATATTTACACCTGGTTATACTGGAGCACTGACTGTGGCTAAAATGTGTGTATATTTACACCTGGTTATGTGGCTATAATGTGTGTATATTTACACCTGGTTATGTGGCTATAATGTGTGTATATTTACACCTGGTTATGTGGCTAAAATGTGTGTATATTTACACCTGGTTATGTGGCTAAAATGTGTGTATATTTACACCTGGTTATGTGGCTATAATGTGTGTATATTTACACCTGGTTATGTGGCTATAATGTGTGTATATTTACACCTGGTTATGCAAGAACTGAGTTTAATGCATTTTGTTCATGTCCTCCCTGATTAGCAGTAGGCGCAGGCAAAACAGGGATGAAACATTTTACTGTTATTTTTATGCCCCCGGTAGGGTGGCATATAGCAGTTGAACTGTCCGTCAGTCAGTCCGTCCATCTGAAAACTTTAATGGTCATAACTTTTTATGTCCCCCACTATAGTAGTGGGGGACATAATTATTGTTTTTGCCCTGTCTGTTGGTTGGTCTGTTGGTTGGTTAGTCTGTTGGTTGGTTGGTTTGCGCCAACTTTAACATTTTGCAATAACTTTTGCAATATTGAAGATAGCAACTTGATATTTGGCATGCATGTGTATCTCATGGAGCTGCACATTTTGAGTGGTGAAAGGTCAAGGTCATCCTTCAAGGTCAGAGGTAAAAAATATGTGGCCCAAATCGCTTATTTTATGAATACTTTTGCAATATTGAAGATAGCAACTTGATATTTTGCATGCATGTGTAACTTATGGCGCTGCACATTTTGAGTGGTGAAAGGTCAAGGTCATCCTTCAAGGTCAAAGGTCAAATATATGTGGCCCAAATCGCTTATTTTATGAATACTTTTGCAATATTGAAGATTGCAACTTGATATTTGGCATGCATGTGTATCTCATGGAGCTGCACATTTTGAGAAAGGTCAAGGTCATCCTTCTAGGTCAAATATATGGGTCAAAATTGCTCATGTAATGTAACTTCTGCAATATTGAAGCTAGCAATTTTATATTTGACATGCATGTGTATCTCATGGAGCTGCACATTTTGAGTGGTGAAGGGTCAAGGTCAAGGTCATCCGTCAAGGTCAAACGTCATATAGGGGGACATTGTGTTTCACAAACACATCTTGTTCAATATTTAACATAGCAACTTGATATTTGGCATGCATGTTCATCTCATGGAGCTGCACATTTTTGAGTGGTGAAAGGTGAAGGTCAAGGTCATCCTTCAAGGTCAAATGTCAAATATGTGGCGTCTGTCCGTCCATCCGAAAACTTTAACATTGGCCATAACTTTTTCACTGTTGAAGATAGCAACTTGATATTTGGCATGCATGTGTATCTCATGGAGCTGAACATTTTGAGTGGTGAAAAATGAAGGTGAAGGTCATCCTTCAAGGTCAAATGTCAAATATATGGCGTCTGTCCGTCCGAAAACTTTTAAGATTGACCATAACTTTTTCAATATTGAAGATAGCAACTTCATATTTTGCATGCATGTGTATCTCATGGAGCTGCACATTTTGAGTGGTGAAAGGTGAAGGTGAGGGTCATCCTTCAAGGTCAAATGTCAAATATATGGCGTCTGTCCGTCCGTCCGAAAACTTTAACATTGGCCATCACTTTTTCACTATTGAAGATGCAACTTGATATTTGGCATGCATGTGTATCTCATGGAGCTGCACATTTTGAAAGGTGAAAGGTCAAGGTCATCCTTCAAGGTCAAAGATCAAATATATGGCATCTGTCCGTCCGTCCGAAAACTTTAACTTTCGCCATAACTTTTTTATGGCCCTGAAGGGTGGCATATAGTTTTTGAGCTGTCCGTCTGTCTGTTCGTCAGTCAGTCCGTCCGTTTGTCTGTCAGTCCAAAAACTTTAACATTGCCCATAACTTTTGCAATATTGAAGATAGCAACTTGATATTTGGCATGCATGTGTATCTCATGGAGCTGCACATTTTGAGTGGTGAAAGGTTAAGGTCAAGGTCATCCTTCAAGGTGAAAGGTCAAGGTTAAAGGTCATATTTTGCAATATTGAAGATAGTAACAGTAACTTTATATTTGGCATGCATGTGTATCTCATGGAGCTGCACATTTTGAGAGGTGAAAGGTCAAGGTCATCCTTCAAGGTCAAAGGTCAAATTTTGCAATATTGAAGATAGCAACTTGATATTTGGCATTCATGCGTACCTGATGGAGCTGCACATTTTGAGCGGTGAAACGTCAAGGTCATCCTTCAATGTCAAAGGTCAAATTTGGCAATATTGAAGATAGCAACTCAATATTTGGCATGCATGTGTATCTCATGGAGCTGCACATTTTGAGTGATAAAAGGTCAAGGTCATCCTTCAAGGTGAAAGGTCAAATTTTGCAATATTGAAGATATCAACTCGATATTTGGCATGCATGTTTATTACATGGAGCTGCACATTTTGAGTGGTGAAAGGTCAAAGTCAAGGTCATCCTTCAAGGTCAGGTCAAAGGTCAACATTTAACAATATTGAAGATAGCAACTTGATATTTGGCATGCATGTGTATCTCATGGAGCTGCACATTTTGAGTGGTGAAAGGTCAGGGTCATCCTTCAAGGTCAAAGGTCAAATTTTGCAATATTAAAGATAGCAACTCGATATTTGGCATGCGTGCGTATCTCATGGAGCTGCACATTTTGAGCGGTGAAAGGTCAAGGTCATCCGTCAAGGTCATCTGCATGGTCAAATTTTGCAATATTGAAGATAGCAACTCCATATTTGGCATGCATGCGATCTCATGGAGCTGCACATTTTAAGTGGTGAAAGGTCAAGGTCATCCTTCAAGGTGAAAGGTAAAATATATGGCTTCAAAGCTGCGCAATAGGGGGCATTGTGTTGCACGAACACAGCTCTTGTTTTTTTTTGTTTTATGGAAGGTTCTTCTAAGCAAAAATCCAGGAAGGTGTTCTTGGTTGGCCTGTGCAGACTGCACAGGCTAATCTGGTATGACTCTGTACACAAATGCATTAAGCCCTGTTTTCCAGAGTAAGGCTCATATGTGCACATAGTCTCTTGCTTTGCTTGCAGGTAGTGACCTGGGGGAGGAAGATGAGTTGTGCAGTGAAGATGAAGACAGCGAAGACTCCTACACCACACAGGAAGAGTTGACCACAGATCTCATACTGGGGTATGTAATTAATATCTTGAATGTGTGTTTACCCTTTACCACTTAGAATGGCTTGTAGAAAGCACTGTTGAGTGCTAACACAATGTTGGAATTATTGTTACTTATTGATTTAATTGTCTTCTGTTATTCAGAAACAATTAAACCAACTGGTTACTACTACATGATTTCCTGCAGGAAAACATGGATGCTTGTCACTAAATTACAGAGTTTTGTTTAAATGTAAGGAAGCATTTAAAAAAGGTTCTGAAACTGAAGTAAACAAGACAACATTTGTTTTACTTGTTACTTATATGAAAATGTGTAAATGCTGTATAAAGTTAACTTGAAAATTGTATAAATGTATTTGTTTTTTTTGTAATCAGCGATTTTCCTCCTTTATAAAGTACCGGTAAACGGTACTTTTCCAATCGAGCGAAAATTCCAAAATTCCCAATCGGCATCTGAAAAAATCCCAAACGGCGTCCTAATTTTTTCTCAAAACGATCGAAAGTTTTGTAACAAAACCCAACTTTCGGCGAGCGAACAAAGAAAATCGTATAGTTGTGTGTAACTACGCGCTCGATTAATATCGGGTTTTATTATTCAGCGCGTTCAATCAATAGAGTCGTTACTGTTTGTGGTTCTTTTGTCGGGCAGCCAGCGTACTGTTTGACGTCGGTTTGAAACCTTATCGTAGTTTGAAATGCCCTCCAGCACTGCCTCTGTGGAAAGGTTGTTCAGTCTAATGAACAATCTTTGCACGACCAATCGGAACCGTCTATCACAGGACACATTGACAGCTCTAATGATGCTGTGCAGAGAGGGATGCCAGCAACTGAGTGATGATCAAACATCAAAGATTGTTGAAATTTACAAAAAAATGAAAGAGAGAGACATTGCTTTATAAGAGATTAAAACAACTAGTAATTGATTTGGTGTCTTCTATATAATATTTTGTTATTTATATCAACTTTATTACTTTAAGTAATGGTCATTAAGGCATGCCTGAAAATGATTATTTTAATGGTTATGTTCAATTAAGTTTGAACTGTATGACGTTTTCAATAAGACCCAAACTTCACGACGCGATTTTCCCAATTTAAGGATTTCACGACTCGATTTTTCCCAATTTTGAGGTTTTCACGACTCAATTTTTCCCAATTGGACCGGTACGGGTACTTTTCCCAATTGGACAAGGAAAATCGCTGGTAATATATGTTAGTCAAAGTTTTGTTCCTATTTACTCCGCATCCTCTTCAAAAGGAATGCTCCATGGAAGTCTTTGAGAATGAATGTGGTATGTTGAATTATTGGAAAAACGTTTACATTTAAATTATTGCACATACAATTTCAGAATAGTCACACAGTAAGATCAAATAATTCACAGTAAAAATGCATCTACCATAATATCTTGAAATAATACATTTTTAAATTAGTATTATCAAACCATCATTTTTAAGATTGAAAGATATTTTATTAATATAATATCACTATTTGAGTGATTACAATCAGAAACTATTAGTGTTTGACATGGCTGGCAGGGGTGGCAAAATCAAATGTCCGAGTTGCATGAGTCGTACATTTTCTTGTCTGGGCAACTGATTTTTTTCTATAAGTTGTCCGTGGACAACCATTTTAAAAAAAAATAGGGTCAAGGAATACACACAAAAAAACGTAATTAAGTTTTACAAATCTGGATGTTGACACGAGATTGCATTTTCCGTGCTATTTGCGGAGCAATCAAGCTTAAATACGGAGTTAACCGGCCCACAAAAAAAGAAACGTGAGCCGCATTTTCAACATTGGGCCCGACTGTTAAACAGTGTACAGACGGGTTTCTTTATTTTTACAATCAGGCAGAAATGAAAGTACATGTATAGGACTAAGATAATCAAAACACCATCAACCGTGTTATTTCAGACGACTTTAACAGTAAACATGTAGTTTTTTTTTAATTGTTTAGATTACGATGGAACTACTTGAGTCTACTTCACAGTTTGTGACAGAGAAATGAAAACTTATAGTGACAACTAAATGAGACCGTGTTAGTAATTTGACACACTTTGATAGGAAAATGCAACAAAATAAAAGTACTAGTATTTGATATTTTAATACTGTATGTGTAACACCTGTTTTCATAACAATAGCTTTGCAAGATGAAAAGTTTGAGAAAGTCTTTATATTGTTTATAATATACTGCTTTAAAGAATGTTCTATGGAAATACATGTAACTGAAACAAGCAAATTTTACTCATTTTGATTTATTCCACAATATTTTACATTAATCAGTAAATGCGTTATAATTTATATAAACATAAACAGACAAGTGTAGTTCAGAAAAGGACAAGTTTAATTTTCTTAATGGTTGTCCGTGGACAAGTATAGTTTTTTTTAGATTTCGCCACCCCTGGCTGGTAAGCAAGGATGGAAATTAGATTTTGCTGTGCTATTTGCTTCACTTAACAACTTGCTAAAGAGAAATACAGGAAAATTTCTGTCATCGCTTCAAATCAAGCCCCAATTATAAATAATGGTTTGAAATTCCATCAGATCACATCTATGCAACTGACAGCCACTTATCTAACTGGCTAATTGTTCAGACTATTGATTTTATCTGACTTTGCTAAGGAGAAATTAATTAGCAACCCTGCCAGTAGGGTTGTTGTGGTTACCAATATTGGTATGTTACTGGTAGGTAACGTTGGTAACAGAGGAATCATGTCAGCCTTATCTCAGTGTAAGATTAGATTGTTGCCACTGTTTATCTTATACATATGTTCATGAGCCCGTTTTTTCCGTCCAGCACTTTTAAGTTACATCCCATAAAACATGTAAATTATAAATTTCATGAATGTATTTGAAAAATGTTGTGGCCATATTTGATAAGATTAACATAAAACTTGTTGATAAATATCTTAAAACTACCAAGTTCTAGCCTGTTTGTACAAAAATTTGTAACAAATACATGCGGATTCTAGACAAAAAAGGTATACCTTTTATAGTGCCCATGAGTTCCTGTTTCCATCACTCTACCAAAAAAATTTGGGCTACTTACCTTTATTTTAATATTAACAATAAAGGTTATTTCTAAAGTTTTTTTTTACATAACTTGTGTGGCGTCTACAAATGTTTTGATAGGAACAACGATGAGGTCGAAACGCCCTGATGACGAATCAATGCCGTTTATTTCAACGAGAATATTTTAAGATTTTGTATACAAATCATGTTTGCTAAGTGGTGTCCAATCTGTTACATCATTGACTTGTAACCAATATAAATTGTCTGTTTTTGCAAAATGCCTTAACATATTTTTTTTTCAATTTATTAAATCGTAGGACTTTCCACAAACTCAGCACTGAACTAAAATTTTGTGGTTAACACACCAGCTTAAAATTCACAAAATGTTGGACATCAAGCTATTTATGATGTAACCAATAAGTGCTTTAAGGAACTAAATATTTGTCTGTATGACATGGATGCTCCCCCCCCCCCCCCTCCCCCCCTCACACACATTAGGCTTTTGTCTGAGAACTCAACTAATGTCAGAAAGAACTGAACCAAAAGAGAGTCAATTGCTCCAATTGCACGGAAAGCATCCTGACCAAATTATGAACGTGTGCAACTTGACATTCTGGCTTATCTGTTTGCACAGATTCACAGTGTGGCCTCTATTCCAGCATGATGCAGAACCTCAAGGACAGTGATGGAGACAAGCCTTTTGCCTGTCCTGTGCCAGGCTGTAAGAAGCGATACAAGAACGTAAATGGTATGAAGTACCATGCCAGGCACGGACATAGGAAGGACCCCAGGTCAGTGGGCCGGGGTGTTAGTACTGTTTGTGTTGTTGTTGTTGTATCTGAGCCTTGCTCTTGGAAAATGGGGCTTAATGCATAAGAGACAACACTATTGGCTTGTATGGTATTTTTTGTTTAAAGGATGTCTCTTCATAGCAAAAATCCAGTTTAGGCGGAAGGTGTTTTCCCTAATAAGCTTGTACGCACTGCACAGGATAATCTGGGATGCCGCTATATGGAAATGCATTAAAACCTGCTTTCCCTGAGTTTGGCCTTTTTGTTTTGTTGTAATTTCATTGGTACATATTCGGCAAGTTGGGACACATTAATCATAGTTGATATTTCGAATTGAAACTGCATCTGTAAATATAAAATTTCTCCCCATTGTTAAATGGGACAAAATGCATATTATGCAGAAGTGGGACACTTTCTCTTGTCATTGCATAGTGGAGCTTTTTTCACGGGAAGTCATCATGAACTGAGAGATATTCGGATTTTGATAATCATTAAATGTATTGTTATTTAGCTCTAAGTTATGTTTACAATGCAATTTGATATGATGGGAAGTAGATTTATTATTATAATTATTGTTAATATTATTATAATCGTAAATAATAACAACACATAATAAATACAATGACCTCAATTAATACATCTTTTTAATGGTGTCTTTCAGTCTGTTTTGCCGCGTAAAGAAAGCATTCAAATGTAAATGTGGCAAAAGTTACCGAACTAGTCACAAACTGCGGGCACACATGATTGTCCATCATTCAACGTCGGACTTGCTTAAGCAGGGCACACCAGTGTCGCTGACAGGCACTGGAATTGGCAGTGTAATGTCCATCCAAAAAGTAAGACAATTTTCGTCATGCTGGCACATTAAAATTGCAGTGCATTGCTGGATTAATCAGGAAATAGAAGGCAGATGATTTAACCCTTAAAGCCGCACACCTTGAAATGAAATACATGTACATGTTTATCAATACATATAGATGCAATTTGAAAGTGTGCAAAATTGTTATTAAATCTATAGTCTAGTTAGCAAGTAATTCATTATTATTTTTAGCTTACCTGAGCACACCGTGCTCATGGTGAGCTTTTGTGATCGCCTTTTGTCCGTCGTGCGTTGTGCGTTGTCAACATTTTGCCTTGTGAACACTCTAGAGGCCACATTTATTGTCTGATCTTCATGAAATTTTGTAAGAACATTTGTCACATTGATACCTCAACTGAGTTGACAACTGGGTCATGCTAGGTCAAAAACTAGGTCACTAGGTCAAAAAAAGAAAAACCTTGTGAGCACTGAAGAAGTAACATTTGATGCCCAAATTTCATGTAACTTTGTCAAAATGTTTGTCTAAATAATATGTTGGTTGAGTACAAAAATGGTTCCGGTCCAGGGGGCGGGGCAGTATTCCTTATATGGCTATAGAGAAACCTTGTGAACACTCTAGAAGTCACAATTTTTGCCCAAGCATCATTTCATTGATATCTCGGATGAGTTCGAAAATGGTCGAGATCGGTGAAAAAACATGGCCGCCAGGGGGCGGGGCAGTTTTCCTTATATGGCTATAGTAAAACCTTGTTAACACTCTAGAGGCCACATTTATTGTCCAATCTTCATGAAATTTGGTCAGAAGATTCGGCTGTATGATATCTTGGATGAGTTTGAAAATGGTTACGTTTGCTTGAAAAACATGGCTGCCAAGGGGCGGGGCATTTTTCCTTATATGGCTATATATGGCTATAGTAAAACCGTGTGAACACTCTAGAGGCCACATTTATTGTCCAATCTTCATGAATTTTCGTCAGAAGATTTGTCTCAATGATATCTTGGATGAGTTCGAAAATGGTTTTGGTTGCTTTTAAAACATGGCTGCCAAGGGGCGGGGCATTTTTCCTTATATGGCAATATATGGCTATAGTAAAATCTTGTTAACACTCTAGAGGCCACATTTATTGTCCGATCTTCATGAAACTTGGTCAGAAGATTCATCCCAATAATATCTTGAACAAGTTAAAAAATGATGCCGGTTTATTGAAAAACATGGCCGCCAGGGGGCGGGGCATTTTTCCTTATATGGCTATAGTAAAACCTTGTTAACACTCTAGAGGCCACTTTTATTTTTCTATCTTCATGAAACTTGGTCAGAAGATTCGTCCTAATTATATCTTGGATGAGTTCGAAAATGGTTTCGGTTGCTTAAAAAAAAATGGCCACCAGGGGGCGGGGCATTTTTCCTCATATGGCTATATATCATGCTTTTGTAAAACCTTGTTAACACTCTAGAGGCCACATTAATTGTCCAATCATCATGAAACTTGGTCAGATAATTTGTCCCAAGGATATCTTGGATAAGTTCGAAAATGGTTCCGGTTGGTGGAAAAACATGGACGCCAAGGGGGCGTGGCATTTTTCCTTATATAGCTATGGTTAAACCTTGTTAACACTCTAGAAGCCGTATTTATTGTACGATCATCATGAAACTTTGTCAGAAGATTTGTTCCAATGATATTTTGGACAAGTTCGAAAATGGTTCCAGTTGCTTGAAAAACATGGCCACCAGTGGGCAGGACATTTTTTTTATATGGACTTATGAATCTTCATGAAACTTTGTCAGTATATTTGTTTAAATGATATCTTGGATGTGTATGAAAATGGTTCTGGTCTGTTGAAAAACATGGCTGCCAGGTTGTTCACTTGTCATGAAAGTTAGTAAGAACATTTTGTTCTAATGACATCTTGGGCTGCACAGAACAGGTCAGTTCCTTTGAATCTCAGGTGAGCCACTTTGGGCCTTTCAGACCCTCGTGTTTAACTTTGAAACTGAAAGTAGGATTTCTATACGTATACATATATTTCGACAAACGCGATTAGTTTTAAGTTTAAAAGCGAAAAATAGACGGATTTATACCTTGTAACCACCAGATATATTCTAATTGGCATAGGTAAAATTAAATCTATAGCCTAGTTAGCAAGTAATTTATTATTTTTCAAACGGTACCACTTTTAAAACCGAAAGTAGGATTTCTAGACGTATATGTCCATTTCGACAAACGCGATTATTTTTAAGTTTTTAAGCGCAAAAAAGACGGATTTCTACCTTGTAACCACCAGATATATTCTTATTGGCATATATAAAATATGTTTCTTGTTGTCCCCTACCGGTGACACCGGAGGGGACTTATGGTTTGCTCTCTGTCAGTCTGTCTGTCAGTCTGTCCGTCAGTCTGTCCGTCACACTTTTTTGGATCCTGCGATAACTTTAAAAGTTCTTCATATTTTTTCATGAAACTTTAAATATGGATAGATGGCAATATGGAGATTATGAACGTCATTTCATTTTGTTCCTACGTAAATAATTATGGTTGCTATGCAACAAATAAAAAAAAAATAATCTGACAATGGTGGAGTTTCATCGGTAGGGGACCATATTGCTTGGCAATCTCTTGTTTATACTTAAATTTACTATGCAATGTTGTTCATTTCAAGGTGTGTGGATTTAACCACTTAGATACGCATTTTGACGCTTTTGTAGTCCCTTAGAAAGTCAAATTTAATTAAAGACCTTTCTTACAAGATTTTAATTTTAAAGGCTTTATTTCCAACCCTTTGATGATGAGCAGCAAACAGCATAAAACCTGAACAGACTGGGAGCAGGCTGTTCTGGTTTAAAGCTGTTTGCATATAGCCATTTTCACTTTGCTTCTGAGTTGTTAAAGTGTTAAACCATGCTTTAAGGTCACACTGATTTCAATACCAACCTGCTTATGCGGACACTTTAAAAGACCTGAATATTTTCCTATTTATCTCAATGCATGCATACCCATACAATAATCTTGACCATCCTTCTTTTCCGTATCAAGACCACTTTTGTTTGCAGACCAAATAATTATTTAAAACTTGAATTCATTCGTTGTCAAAATTTGAACTTGTTATACATGAATTTACATAAATGCCCATGTGTTAAGGTGATGATCTATCAGCTTTGATATTAAGACCATCTGGCCTTTAAGACAAGTTTGTTGATTCCTATGAGTGATCAAAGAAATCATGGTGTTTTACTTTCTTGGGATGTTTCAAATAATCAGTTCTTCCATACAGTGATGGAGGTTCCTGAATGTTTTACTCTGTTGAGATGTTTTAAATAGTCTGTTCTTCCATACAATGATGGAGGTTCCCGAATGTTTTAATCTATTGAGATGTTTTCAAATTGTCAGTTCTTCCATACAGTGATGGAGGTTCCTGAATGTTTTACTCTGTTGAGATGTTTCAAATAGTCAGTTCTTCCATACAATGATGGAGGTTCCCGAATGTTTTACTCTGTTGAGATGTTTCAAATAGTCAGTTCTTCCATACAATGATGGAGGTTCCTGAATGTTTTACTCTGTTGAGATGTTTTAAATAGTCTGTTCTTCCATACAATGATAGAGGTTCCCGAATGTTTTACTCTGTTTAGATGTTTCAAATAGTCCGTTCTTCCATACAATGATGGAGGTTCCCGAATGTTTTAATCTACTGAGATGTTTCAAATAGTAAGTTCTTCCATACAGTGATGGAGGTTCCTGAATGTTTTACTCTGTTGGGATGTTTCAAACAGTCAGTTCTTCCATATAGTGATGGAGGTTCCTGACTTTTTACTCTGTTGGGATGTTTCAAATAGTCAGTTTTTATTTGTGAGTGTTAGCTCACAAATAATGTAGAGGCAATTTTGCAAATCAGTATGGGCTTAACTACGCTAGGAACCGTAACCCGTGACTGCTTGTGTGGATAACTGCAGTAAAATTAAGCAGACGACAAATGCTAGGCTAGGAGCGTCTGCTCTAACCACCGCATCTGCCTGTTTATAGTTCCCACTGGTACACTACATAGTGTGTATGTATTCAAAAGTATTCAACAGCTTGTAAGACAACGTTGGCCAGTGTAGTGTTAATCATTGAAATCTGTACATATTGGCTGCTTTCAGGGAAAACAGGGCTTAATGCATGTCAAATAAGATTAGCCTGTGCACACTGATTAGCTGTATCAATGATTTGGAAAAAAAACACATCTCGACCTGTGCTTTAAGACACACTCTTTATAAATTTGAATTGGTTGTGGTCATTTCAAACTTGTGATATAAAAAGCTATCACATAATTTTGAAAACTGAGTTCATCTAAGATTATACAACTGCGAACAAATTCAGTGCCTTCAGCGCTTTGATTCCAAACAGTGATGGAAGTTCCGGGATGTTTTAAATAGTCAGTTTTTCCGAACAGTGATGGAGGTTCCTGAATGTTTTAAGTAAAAAGTATAGAGGGTAATATTCTGATAAGCAAGTATTTTATGCATTAACAAATTTTTAAAATATGTATACATGTACTATGCTTTGTTTACCACATCTGTAATATATGAGATGTGCTCTGTAAAAATGAAGCTTAATGCCTTTACTGGAAATTTCATTTAGAAGAATTTTACATTTTAGAGAAGTCCATTAAAGCGGAAAGTGTTGTCCCTGATTAGCCGGTGCGGCTAGTTAGGGACTAAACTTTACGCACTGAAGCCTTGTTTTCCCAAAACGTAGCTGAATCAGAAGTATTCATTAACTATTTCAGTGCTAGAACTGAATTTTGAAGGCCTTTGCTAACAGTTTGGATCCAGATGAGACGCCACAGAACGTGGCGTCTCATCAGGATCCAAACTGTTTGCTATTCTGATAGTATTCTTTGAAAAAATCGAAGAAAATGCTAATTTTAGAAATTTAGCAGATGACATTTTAGCAGACGACAAATTTCCCAGCATTCAAAGGGTTCACAAATCATACCACTGTAGGTGTCTGCGTCTGCCCCAGTGATGACCAATGCAGTGTTCTCCATGGCGGCCCCTGGGAACCAGTCCTGCATCACAACAGGAGCGTTTCCTGGGCAGAGCCTCAATCTGGTCCCTGTAACCGTGACAACCACCAAGCAGGGGCAGATCACTCTGACAAGCACTGGCGCCACCTTGCAGCTGATTGGCTGCCCACAGGCGGAGATGATGACGACTGAATCAAAGGCAGAGTAGTTTGTTTGCTCGTAGTTCTCTGGCTAAAAATCTTTGAAAAGATTATGTGTGGCAGTAAAATAATAAATAAGCTTTAAAGAATGTTGCTCTTTCATAAGTGATCAAAATTGGACCTTTGTGTACAATACTAATTTAAAATTAACATAATGAGTATTTTGACAATTATAAATGTCCCAAAATGATTTAATTGTATGCCTAAAGTGATGTTCATGATATATTTTGATTTTAAGTAGATAAACATTGGAAACTTTCGATTTTTCAATATCTCAACTGGAAACTTATGGAAGTTATGCTTGTCATTTCATGGATTTAAAAGTTTTGAGCAAGTTGTGCTGAAACTTATTGTGGCTTATTTAAACAATTCAGATGAGTGATTTTTGTCTTGCCTAATTTCTTGGTTATCTATTGTAAATCCTGTTGTTCCACTCATTTGTAATTTGATGAATATGTGTGAAGTTTAGTGACAATTACCGGTAGTCATGCATAATATGTTATACAATCTGCTTTTATCAAAACTTCTTTTTTGGTCAAAGTGAATTTTTGATTGATTTTTTTTGTACTTTCACATCCAATGTAAACTTATCAATTTCTTAATTATTTTATTTCGACTGTTGTATATTAAATTATGAATCTCACAAAAAAGTGAAATAATGATTTTACACTAGGCCAACCTTAAAAATATGTTTGTTTGGCATAACCCGACCCAAGTAAATTTGGGTGGGTAGGTAGGTAGGGATTTTATTTTTTTTTAGTAATTTTTTTTCTGACATTGAACTCCGACATATACCAAACTGAAAGGTAATTATCAAATAAAGCTCTTAGTCTTCTGCCTCATGAAAGGAAATTGGTAAAGATTTTTCTGCACCGTCCGTATCACCGTTCCTGTATTTGTAAGTCTATTTTTTTCTATAAAGAACATCAAAAATATAATATAATCGACGAAAAATATTTTATCTGAAAACGACAGTCCGAAAAATTGTATGCATTTTGCACATGAAAATAAATGTGCATATCGTTATGAAAGAAAATGAAAACAAGTAACCTAGCAAATACGTAACTAATAAACTATTTGGTTGACATATTACTTTACAATAGCATAGTTTGTGAGTAAAAAACAACAAAGTAATTATAATTTTTTAATTTCAATCAAGAACAGAAAGGTGTAACGCCTTTGACATGTAACTAATTCTTTAATTATCATCCTTTAATTCAGATTGATAGTCGGTAGAAAGTTGTAAAGTGATCATTATTTAGTGTTACACTTCTTTTTATTTGCTTATTTTTATACGACTTTTGCCATCGACAATATCAACTGTGTATTCCATTATCTGCACATGAATGACCCAATATTATCCGATAGCGAACTCAATGTTGATTGGCCAGCTACCATATGCGCTTCAAAAAGTTCATGGAAACAAAGAGAAAAATAGTTTTAAAAATCTGGATTAAAATGGCGGATGTTTTCAATGAAATTTAACGAGATTTTAGCATATTCGCAAATTATATTTTACTTGAGCCAAATTCGCTATATTTTCGGAAATGGCGAACGACAGCGCGAGCCCTGTAATCGCATGTGCATATGTCAAATAAATAGGCGATTCAAATTAATACCGGTACGCGTTTTGTTCATTGCTATTCTAGATATATCCTTGAAAGAGCATTCAATTAAATGACGCAAATAACGGGAAAGGATAAAAAGCGGAAAGGAAAAATTTAGCGAAAAAATTTTTTAGGCGAGCAAAAAAAAAATTGGGGGGGAAAGTAACACAAAAAATTCAGTCGGGCCGATTTTAGTGTGTCGGTCGGGTTATGCCAAACAAAAGAATTTTTAAGGATGGCCCTTTTCTGCTATAACTTACATCACATTTTATTCATATTTTTGTTGTTCAGAGACCAAAACAATTCAATATAAATAAATGATTGTGTTCATGTTTGTTATCCAAATTATATTCTGAAATGATTTGGTTGTGTTTCTCAAAGCAGTTTGAAATTGAATAGTACAATTTCTACGTGCCAGAAGTGGACCTTACTTACAAATAATGAATTTGTTTAACATATTTGGATTGTGTGCAATATTCAAATTTGCCATAATGCATAATTGTATATAAAGTGAACAAAATAATTATTGTGTTAATTTATTTGTGGGAATGTATTCTTTATATTCATGTCAAAAATATTTGTGGTGAAGAATTTGTATCGAGGTGGAACGATGCTTACACTGAATATTAATCTCATTCAACATTTTACCTGTCTTTCATTTGGATCAGTTTGAATGAGCAGTTTCATTTCACTGTACATATTTATGTTTCAATTATTTATATATTGTTCTTACTTTTGTTTATTATTGTACCTTGATAGTCATGTAAACATGGCGTGATGTTAACCTAGCGTGATGTGAACGTAGCATGGTGTAAACATGGCGTATGTGTAAACTGGTACTGTATCATTGTAAAATTTGTCTTTCAATCACTTATATTATTTGTGCCAAAAAAAGTTATAAAATGTGTGAAAATTATCAAAATAATAATTTTTGTGCACACTGCAATATAATTGATATTTTGGGTTTTCATAGTTGTGATCTTGGTCGTCTGTGACATGTTTTGCAGCCTTTTTGAGAATCTATTCTCATCAGCATCATTGCAAACAAGGCCAATAAGCTCGTCTGGTTTTACAAGGACATAATTATGGTTATCTCAGGATGGTTAACCCTTTCCCACTTAGCTACGTATTTTGACACATTTGTAGTTTCATTACAAAAATAATTTTCTTACTAGATTTAAGTTACAAAGGGTGCATTTAAGCCTTACATACTGATGAGCAGCAAACAGCATACAACCTAAACAGACTGCTAGTAACTCGCAGGCTATTCTGGTTTTATGCTGTTTGCATTTAGCCATTTTCACTTTGCCTCTGAGTTGGAAAGGGTTAAAGACAAACATTGATTGTGATTATTGAAGACCCTAAATATTAAATTGAAGCATTGGGTAATGATGTTGATTAGTGTTGTTTGTTTTTGTAAACTTTTTGTCCATAATGTGATTTATTTTCGAATCTGTGTTGATTATTTTCTAGTTGTGAAGTGCTTAACTTGTGCAGTATTTATATTTATGGTATACTTGTGTTTTAAACTTATATATAGTTTGATGCTATTTCTATTTCTTTGTTGTTTCTTTCGTAGAGCTTAGAATAGTGTAGAAAGTACTTGCATATGAGCCTGCTTATAAAAGATCTTGTTGGTTATTATTTGTATATGAAAAAATCATATATTATACAAGAATATTACTGTGTAGTAAGTCTTTAAGAAATGTTTATTTATGTAAAACTTCATGTATATTCCTAGATAATGTAATTGATGTGTATGTAATTATTTTTAATGTATAATGAAATGACTGGTTTATTTAGATGCAAGATAAATATAACAGCGTATTATTATACAAATTCCATTACTTATTTTTTAAAAGTGGTATGAACATCGAACTAAACAGAACAAAATTGGTCCATTGTTAACTTTACATTCAAATATTCCCTAATGTATTAGAGTTTTTTTAACCAGGTTTTCCGAAGGAAAAAACTGGTTATTAGATTGGCGAATGCGGGCGGTCTGGCTGGCTGGCGGGCTGGCGGGCGGGCGGAACAAGCTTGTCCGGGCCATAACTATGTCGTTCATTGTCAGATTTTAAAATCATTTGGCACATTTGTTCACCATCATTGGACGGTGTGTCGCGCGAAATAATTACGTCGATATCTCCAAGGTCAAGGTCACACTTTGAGTTCAAAGGTCAAAAATGGCCATAAATGAGCTTGTCCTGGCCATAACTATGTCATTCATTGTGAGATTTTAAAATCATTTGGCACATTTGTTCACCATCATGGGACGGTGTGTCGCACAAAAGAATTACGTCAATATCTCCAATGTCAAGGTCGATTTTTTTTAAAAACAAACTTACAAAGGGGGTTAATTTTGTTTGTTCATTTCAAAAGTTCAGTTTGAGTTTTCTCCCTTTATCAGATTTTTTTCACAATGAAAACCTGGTTTTGTGACAATTTTGTCCCTTGTTTCTTTCTTGATTTTATAATATGTAAATATATCTTCAGAAATCATGTTAGAAATCATTCGTTTGTCAATGTCTTCTTTCGTATTGTGTACTGATTTTTTTTCTCAAGATGTTAGTCAATTAAGCATGATTTCTAAAGTTTCCTTTCATCAGAATACACTTTGTTACAGATCTTTTTTAGCTCACCTGAGCACAATGTGCTCATGGTGAGCTTTTGTGATCGCCTTTTGTCCGTCGTGCGTTGCGGGTCGTGCAGCGCCAACATTTGCCTTGTTAACACTTTAGAGGCCACATTAATTGTCCAATCTTCATGAAATTAAGTCAGAAGATTCGTCTCAATGATATCTTGGACAAGTTCAAAAATGGTCATGGTTGCTTGAAAAACATGGTCACCTTGGGGCAGGGCATTTTTTCTGATATGGCTGAATTTTGTTATTTTAAAACCTTGTCAACACTCTAGAGGCCACATTTATTGTGTGATCTTTATAAAACTTAGCCAGAAGACTTGTCCCCATGACATCTTGGACGAGTTCGAAAATGGTTCCAGTGGGTTGAAAAACATGGCCTCAATTGGGCGGGGGATTTTTCCTTATATGGCTATAGTAAAACCTTGTTAACACCTTAGAGGCCAAATTTATGGTCCGATCTTCATAAAACTTGATTAGAACATACGTCCCAATGACATTTTGGATTAGTTCCAAAATGGTTCTGGTCTGTTGAAAAACATGGCCACCAGATAGTAAAACCTTGTTAGCACTCTTAAAGTTACATACATGTAGTTCACTCTTCATGAAACTTGGTCAGAACATTTGTTCTAATAATATCTTGGGGCTGCACCTAGCACCTGTATCTCAGGTGAGTGACTTTGGGCCTTTAAGACCCTCTTGTTTTAAATCCATGTATATTTTTTGCATATCTGTGCAATAAATTCCTCTCAAATGACCGCTAGGAATTTCACATCTAGTTCTGCCTTTTGTACTTGCGATCTCTCATGTATATTTATGGCTGGTCCATTATTTCATTATCCTCATCAACATAATGTATTTAATTTGGCTTTTCATTTATGGAAATGTCTGTATGTGGCTATCATGTTTTTTCTGGGAAAACTTGCTAAACTGTACTTGATTGCAGAACATTTCAATGAGGCTTCGGAAATGTGGGCCTTTTTGGTCAAGGTTCAAGAAAAGTATTTTGAATAGGTACTCAACAGGTCAATGTCTGATGAATTTAATTATTTGTATGTCAACCTATGTCAAAGCCACTTTTACCTACTGGTAGGTCAATGTCACGATATGGACTACGATAGGTCTTATTGGGTCATGGTTTCACATCCTGGTTCTTGGATTAGTTTACAAAGGTCAAGATACATTGATAAGGATTTTTAAAGGGCCAAATTAAATCATGGTCTCATTGTTATTTGAAACCTTCTGCTTTAATTATTTTATTTTATTTTACACCAGTATTTTAGGAACAACCAAGCAGGCAGTTGGGTGGCAGAAAATATTTGTATGTAGCATAACTTTGTTAGGCAGGGATACATTACCAAATAACTTGCCATATGTCATGAGACGAAAAGTTGCACGTAAGAACCAGGTCCTTAGGTCAAAGGTTGATGTCACAATTCAAGGTTTGATGTTGAAAATTTGTACTAGATACTTTGCAGCAAAACTTTGTCTAGAGTCAACTGATTTCTAATAACCTGGCAGATATGATCAGCATGATTAGAAGGAGTGTAGCACACAAGAACAAGGTCATAACGGTTAAGGTCAAGGTCAAATTTCAAGTTAAGTGGTCAATTTTTTTTATACTTTTGTATTTGACTCTTTGACTTTGTTCAACACTGCGGGATTTCTTAATCAATTGGCAAAAATGATCAGCATGATAAGACAGAGTATCAGACCAAGTACTGTATCTAGCTAGGTCTAAGGTGAAAGTTTTATACCATAGGTAAAATTTAGGAAATTTGTACTTGACACTTTGGAGCATAACTTTGTCAAGGATGATTTTTAGCTCGACTATTATATATGAAATATATATAGTGGAGCTATCCTACTCACGTCGGCGTTAGCGTCTGCTTTAGCGTTAGTGTCTGCATGCAAATGTTAAAGTTTTCGTACTACCCCAAATATTTTCTTTCTCCCTTCACATATTGCTTTCATATTTTGCATACTTGTTTACCAACATGACCCCAACCTATAAACAAGAGCAGACAACTCTATCAAGCATTTTGTCATAATTATGGCCCCTTTTCCATTTAGAATATGCAGCAAATGTTAAAGTTTTCGTACTATCCCATTTATTTTCATTGTCCCTTGACATATTGCTTTTTAGCTCACCCGAGCACAACGTGCTCATGGTGAGCTTTTGTGATCGCCTTTTGTCCGTCGTCCGTTGTGCGTCGTGCGTTGTCTGTTGTGCAACATCAACATTTGCCTTGTTCACTCTCTATAGGCCACATGTATTGTCCAATCTTCATGAAATTTGGTCAGAAGATTGGTTTCAATGATATCTTGCATGAGTTCGAAAATGGTGACGTTTGCTTGAAAAACATGGCTGCCAAGGGGCGGGGCATTTTTCCTTATATGGCTATATATGGTTTTAACAAAATCTTGTTAACTCTCTAGAGGCCACATTTATTGTCCGATCTTCATGAAACTTGGTCAGAAGACTAATCCCAATGATATCCTGGACGAGTTCGAAAATGATGCCGGTTGGTTGAAAAACATGGCCGCCAGGGGGCGGGGCATTTTTCCTAATATGGCTATAGTAAAACCTTGTCAACACTCTAGAGGCCACATATATTGTCCAATCTTCATGAAATTTGGTCAGAAGGTTGGTTTTAATTATATCTTGAATGAGTGTGAAAATGGTAACGTTTGCTTGAAAAACATGGCCGCCAAGGGGCGGAGCATTTTTCCTTATATGGCTATGAATGGCTATAGAAAAACTTGTTAACTCTCTAGAGGCCACATTTATTGTCCGATCTTCATTAAACTTGGTCAGAAGATTCATTCTTATAATATCTTGGACGAGTTCGAAAATGATGCTGGTTGGTTGAAAAACATGGCCGCCAGGGGGCGGGGCATTTTTCCTTAAATGGCTATAGTAAAACCTTGTTAACATTCTAGAGGCCATATTTATTGTCCAATCTTCATGAAATTTGGTCAGTAGATGAGTTTGAAAATGGTAACAGTTGCTTGAAAAACATGGCCGCCAAGGGGCGGGGAATTTTTCCTGATATGGCTATATATGGCTATAGTAAAATCTTGTTAACTCTCAAGAGGCCACATTTATTGTCCGATCTTCATGAAACTTGGTCAGAAGATTCATCCCAATAATATCTTTGATGAGTAAGAAAATGATGATGGTTGGTTGAAAAACATGGCCGCCAGGGGACGGGGCATTGTTCCTTATATGGCTATAGTAAAACCAATGATATCTAAAATGATTTAAAAAATGGTAACCTTTGCTTGAAAAACATGTCTGCCATGGGGCGGGGCATTTTTCCTTATATGGCTATGTATGGCTATAGTAAAATCTTGTTAACACTCTAGAGGCCACATTTATTGTCCAATCTTCATGAAACTTGGTCAGAAGATTTATCCCAAATAATATCTTGGACGAGTTCGAAAATGATGCCAGTTGGTTGGAAAAAAAACAAAACGCCAGAGGGCGGGGCATTTTTCCTTATATGGCTATAGTGAAACCTTGTTAACACCCTAGAGGCCACATTTATTTTCCGATCTTAATGAAACTTGGTAAGAAGATTTGTCCCAATAATATCTTGTTATCTCAGGTGAGCGACTTTGGGCCTTTTAGGCCCTCTTGTATATTTTGCATACTTGTTTACCAACATCACCCCAACCTATAAACAAGAGCAGACAACTCTATCAAGCATTTTATCATAATTATTGCCCCTTTTATACTTAGAATATGCATATTATTGATAAATCTATGTTAAAGTTTGCGTACTACTCCAAATATCAAGTATTTTGACATAATTATGGCCCCTTTTACACTTATATTATTGAATATTTTGCTCAAATTGCCATAACGTCTTTATTTATGATCACATTTTATTATTACTATGACAAAACAACACTTATCTGAATACCACAATGGATTCCACCCAAACAATACCCCACGCCCCTACCAGAATCCCTCCCCCCCCCAACCTCACCCCCCCCCAATTTTTTTTTTAACATCATCTTATAAATTACCACACCCAACATTATACCCCCCTCTCACCCCCCCTAACCCCCCCCCTCTTAAAAAAAAAAACAACAACATTTTTTAAACATCTAATAAATTACCCCACCCCACATCATTATAACCCCCTCTCACTCCCCCCCACCCCCCACCCCCCTACCCCCCACCCCCCTACCCCCCACCCCCCCCCCCAAATTTATTTTTTAAACATCATCTAATAAATGACCACACCCCCACTATACCCCCCTCTCACCACCCCCCCCCCCCCCCCCCACCCCCCCCCTCCAATTTTTTTTTATTTTTATTTTTTTCCTTTTTTTATTTTTGAAAGATCGTTTAATAAATTATTGAATATGAACAATGTCCCCATGATGGCTTACGTTATACTGTCAAGCACTCGAATAGTCGAGCACACTGTCCTCTGACAGCTCCTGTCCAAATAACTTGGCATAAGTGATCAGCATTATAAGATGGAGTGTCAAGTGTAAGGTTGAGGTCACAGTTCAAAGTTAGAGGTCAAATATAGGGAATACGTATTTAGAACTTTTAGGAGTATAATTTTGTCTAGCATGGATTGATTTTAAAATAAATGCTTGATGTGACAGAACATGAGCAAATAAAGGAATCTGAAATAAATTTGAAGTAGTAACTATCATACCAAGTTGTGCTCACTATATTCAAGTCAATTCATCAAATATCAAGGTTACAATTTAAAGTCAAAGGTTAAATTGGAGAAATTAATTGAGACTTAATACAATCGTTACCATAACATATTTCAAAATCTTGTATCTTTGTGACAATTGTATTCTTGTTTAAATGTTGTTAACCTTTTAGATTATTCAGGGAAAATTATTAAAATTTATACAGATATGCTAGAGATGCTGTAATATGACCTATTAACTGACTTTTTTTTTAACTTTGGAAATTTGTATTTCTTAAACGGAGAGGGACATTCAATGTTTGTTTCTACTGTTTTTCCCACAAGTAGTCTTGTTAATTGCAGGTATCTAATTACAGTCAAGCTTGTTCACATTTGTAAAGCACATTTTGCAGTTTCACTGCTTATCTAATGTAGACCTTCATTGCTTAGAGATACCGGTAATTTGGTTATAAAAATACATTTAAGAATGCTATTAAATGTTTGTTCTTTTGTGGAACATTCGTTATTGTTATAGCCAAAATAAATAAAAAATATATAAACCATCCTGTGTTTTCATGACTGTTATTTCATCTCCCAAGACTGTTATTTCAGATCTCCCAAGACTGTTATTTCAGATCCCCCAATACTGTTATAAGCTCCACTTGCCAGAGGCCAGCGGGGCTTATGTCATGGTCCTGTGTCCGTCGTGCGTGCGTCTATGCGTTCGTGCGTGCGTGCGTTAACTTTTCCTTAAAACATCTTTTTCTCCTAAACTACTGGTCCAATTCTGATCAAATTTCTCAGGAATGTTCCTGGGGTGAACCTCTTTCAAATTTGTTCAAATTATTCCCCTGGGGTCAAATTTGACCCTGCCCCGGGGGTCACAAAAAATGAAAATTTGCTTATATAAGGCCTATTTTGTGAAAACTTTCAAAATTTTCTCGTCCATAACCATTGGGCATGGGGCTATCAAATTTGGTATGTAGAGACATCTAATAGTCCTCTACCAAATTTCTTCAAATAATGCCCCTGGGGTCAAATTTGACCCTGCCCCTGGGGTCACAAAATTGAACATATGCTTATATAAGGCCTATTTTGTGAAAACTTTCTTCTTCAAATTATGCCCCTGGGGTCAAATTTGACCCAGCCCAGAGGGTCACAAAATTGAACATATGCTTATATAAGGCCTATTTTGTGAAAACTTTAAAAAATCTACTTGTCCATAACTGTATGGCATAGGGCTACCAAATTTGGTATGTAGTGACATGTAATAGTTCTCTTCTTAGTTTGTTCAAATTATGCCCCTGGGGTCAAATTTAAAACTGCCCCGGGGGTCACAAAATTGAATATATGCTTATAAAGGTCTTATTTTTTGAAAACTTAAAAAAAATTCTTGTCCATAAACATTGGGCCTAGGGCTACACAATTCGGAATGTAGTGACATCTTATAGTACTCTAACAAGTTCGTTCAAATTATGCCCCTGGGGTCAAGTTTGACCCTGCCCAGAGGGTCACAAAATTGAATATATGCTTATATAAGGCCTATTGTGGGAAAACTTTCAAAATTCTCTTGTCCATAACTGTATGGCATAGAGCTACCAAATTTGGTATGTAGTGATATCTTATAGTTCTCTACCAAGTTTGTTCAAATTATGCCCCTGGGGTCAAATTTGACCCTGCCCCGGGGGATCACAAAATTGAACATATGCTTATATAAGGCCTATTTTGTGAAAACTTCAAAAATCTACTTGTCCATAATCTTTGGGTCTAGGGCTACCAAATTTGGTATGTAGTGATATCTTATAGTTCTCTACCAAGTTTGTTCAAATTATGCCCCTGGGGTCAAATTTGACCCTGCCCCGGGGGTCACAAAATTGAACATAATTATGCTTATATAAGGCCTATTTTGTGAAAACTTCAAAAATCTACTTGTCCATAACCATGCGGCCTAGGACTATCAAATTTGGTATGTAGTAACATCTTATTGTCCTCTACCAAATTTGTTCAATTTGAACCTGCCCCAGGGGTCACAAAATTGAACATATGCTTATATAATGCCTATTTTGTGAAAACTTAAAAAAAAAAATCTTGTCAATAACCATTAGGCCTAGGGCTACACAATTTGGTATGTAGTGACATTGTGTAGTCCTCCACTTAGTTTGTTCAAATTATGCCCCAGGAGTCAAATTTGGCCCTGCCCTGGGGGCAACAAAATCGATTATATGCTTATATAGTGCAGTGCCTATTTTGTGAAAACTTTAAAAATCTTTTTGTCCTTAACCATAAGGCATAGGGCTACCAAATTTGGTATGTAGTGACATCTAATAGTTCTCTAACCAAGTTTGTTCAAATTATGCTCCTTGGGTCAAATTTGAACCTGCCCGGGGGTCACAAAACTGACCATACACTTATATGGGGCCTATTTTGTGAAAACTTTAAAAATCTTTTTGTCCATAACCATTGGGCCTAGGGCTACCAAATTTGGTATGTAGTGACATCTAATAAACCTCTACCAAATTTGTTCAAATAATGCCTCTGGGGTCAACTTTGACCCTGCCCTGGGGGGTCACAAAATTGAATAAATGCTTATAAAGCGCCTATTTAGTGAAATCTTTAAAAATCTTCTTGTCGAAAACCATTCAGACTATGGCTACCAAATTTGGTATGCCGTAACATCTTATAGTTCTCTACCAAGTTTGTTCAAATTATGCCCTTTGGGTCAAATTTGACCCTGACCCGCTGGTCACAAAATTAAACATTATATGCGCTTACATCTCGCTTATTTTGTAAAAAATCTTAAAAAATATTATTGTCCTTAACTCTAGGACCAAGGGCTACCATATTTTGTATGTACATGTAGTGAGATATAGTAGTCCTCTACAAAGTTTGCTCAAATTATGCCCCTGGGGTTAAATTTGACCAAGCCCAGGGGGGCACAAAAGTGTACATGTGCTTAAATAGGGCCTATATTTAAGTATTTGCACATGCAGAGAATATTTGTTTCAGCCTTTTTTCAGCAGTGGAGCAATACAGGGCCATCATGGCCCTCTTGTTTCAGACCCCCAATCAGGATGTAGTAGATTGTAGTTTGTTCGACATGCGAACTCAGTTGGCAGAGTGTCCCACTACAAATCAGAGGATGGCTTGTTAGATCCCTGGCCTGACCACATAACTTGTGTGACGATTGGTCATGAAATCCTTTCTGGTGCCATTCTTCCCCTTACGATTATTTAAATAGGGAAGTTGTCAAATACTGGCTTATGGAAGTGCACTAAGTACTGATTTACTAGCTAATCCAGAAAAAGTGTGCGTTTGAAACTGACTGCTGTGAAATGACTTAAATATTGTTAAAAATGGTAAAATAAAACCCAACTTAAAATAACAAATAGTTTGAAGTTTAGTCTGTGTTGTGTGCCTGGCATCATTGGCGTATATTGATGTCTCCTCGTTGGGTGGTACGTTGTTTTCTCTGCATAAAAGTTTGCATGTATGTAAGGAAAGCTTCATTCACAGTTCTCAAGTGATTTTTGAACTTAAAATATGTCCTCGCCATTGGTAGTAGATGGCCAAGACATCTTTCATGCCTATTGGTCTACTGAGTTGTGTCCTTGAACTTTGCAGTGAGTATGGCAGTAGGATAAAATGTTAAGTTTGATGAGCAAACTTCTTCCAAATTTCTCAAGAGAATCAATTGAAGCTTTAACAACTGGGAGGTCACGAGTTTGATCCCAATTATGGGAGCGTTCATTAGATCTCCCACGTAGACATGAACTACTAGTTCTAGTCCCAGGAAACGGTCTTGACAGCGTTTCAAATAACTTAAGGCTTTCAATACAATCAAGCTAAAATAAATAGGTTTACACTAATTGAAGCTTTAAGTATGTCTTCACTATGAAGTGTAGCTGTGCAAGACTCTATAAACATGAGTGAGCCACATATTCTTGAGGTGCAATAGGAGATTGATGTTGAAGCTCTTAATAGGCAAGAAGTCATTTATGTGAACTAAAGTTTATATATATATGATATATGATATATATCCTCGACATTTTGACATTTGAATACATTTAAGTAAAACTTTGTCTCTATAAACAGATACATTTTACAAGCTCATTAAGCGCTGCTGTTTGTGCAAACTAACTGAAAAAGACCAATACATTTATCCCACGTTTGCTCCTCTCAACCCAGGCGTATAAATGGGTTCCTGTGAGGGAAGTACCTAATGTACAGTATTTGGTTTAAGACATTCTTTTACGTCAATATCCGACAATAGTCCTGACCTTTAATTAAGTAAGCAGAACATGATCGGTTAGGTCAAGAGACTTTGTGCATTTATGACATCTGTAAAACTGAATATGATCGGTTAGGTCAAGAGAATTTGTGCATTTATGACATCTGTAAAACTGAACATGATTGGTTAGGTCAAGAGACTTTGTGCATTTATGACATCTGTAAAACTGAACATGATCGGTTAGGTCAAGAGACTTTGTGCATTTATGACATCTGTAAAACTGAACATGATTGGTTAGGTCAAGAGACTTTGTGCATTTATGACATCTGTAAAACTGAATATGATCGGTTAGGTCAAGAGAATTTGTGCATTTATGACATCTGTAAAACTGAATATGATCGGTTAGGTCAAGAGAATTTGTGCATTTATGACATCTGTAAAACTGAATATGATCGGTTAGGTCAAGAGACTTTGTGCATTTATGACATCTGTAAAACTGAACATGATCGGTTAGGTCAAGAGACTTTGTGCATTTATGACATCTGTAAAACTGAACATGATCAGTTAGGTCAAGAGACTTTGTGCATTTATGACATCTGTAAAACTGAACATGATCGGTTAGGTCAAGAGACTTTGTGCATTTATGACATCTGTAAAACTGAACATGATCGGTTAGGTCAAGAGAATTTGTGCATTTATGACATCTGTAAAACTGAACATGATCAGTTAGGTCAAGAGACTTTGTGCATTTATGACATCTGTAAAACTGAACATGATCGTTTAGGTCAAGAGACTTTGTGCATTTATGACATCTGTAAAACTGAACATGATCGGTTAGGTCAAGAGACTTTGTGCATTTATGACCTCTGTAAAACTGAACATGATCGGTTAGGTCAAGAGACTTTGTGCATTTATGACATCTGTAAAACTGAACATGATCGGTTAGGTCAAGAGACTTTGTGCATTTATGACATCTGTAAAACTGAACATGATCGGTTAGGTCAAGAGACTTTGTGCATTTATGACATCTGTAAAACTGAACATGATCGTTTAGGTCAAGAGACTTTGTGCATTTATGACATCTGTAAAACTGAATAAGATCGGTTAGGTCAAGAGACTTTGTGCATTTATGACATCTGTAAAACTGAATATGATCAGTTAGGTCAAGAGACTTTGTGCATTTATGACATCTGTAAAACTGAACATGATCGGTTAGGTCAAGAGACTTTGTGCATTTATGACATCTGTAAAACTGAACATGATCGGTTAGGTCAAGAGACTTTGTGCATTTATGACCTCTGTAAAACTGCCATTTTAGCTACAGACTATGACCTCTGGTTAGGTCAACAGACTATGACCTCTGTAAAACTGCCTGTTAAGCTTACCTGAGTAAACTGAGCTTTTGTGGTAAGTTTTCTTCTGTATTTCATTGTTCATCAACAATTACCTTAATAACCATCTAGTGACTACCTTTTCTTCCAAATCATCATGAAAGAAAAGTGTTCCTTATGATATCACACCAAATACTCCACAAGAGCATCGCATAGCGGGTGCCAACGCTCAGCTGTGGGTGCAGTTTTGAATGAATGAAAGCTTGTCAGAAGAAAAGGAAGAAAGGTGTTAATTTATTATTTATTTTTGTATAGAGGTCACAGTGACCTTGACCTTTGACAGTGACCCAAAAATGGGTGTGGCGTGTAGAACTCATCAAGGTGCAGCTACATATGAAGTTTCAAAGTTGTAGGTGGAAGCGCTTTGATTTTAGAGCCAATGTTAAGGTTTTAGCACGACGCGGACGGTGGACAGGTTGGCTATGACAATACCTCAGGGTTTTCTCCGAAAAGAGCCGAGCTAAAAAATGGCCTTTCCTTATATGGCTAAATTTAACCTCCTAAAATTTACAGTTTCTGCCCACCCATCAAGAAATCTGCTCAGATCATTTGTTCTAATGATATCTTGGCCGAGTTAAAAAATGGTTCCAGTTGTTAAATGCAGTTTTGCTTATATGGCTAACATGAAACCTTGTGAACACTTACGAAGACACATATTTCACCCAATCATCATGAAACTTCCTCAGAATATTTGTTGTAAATATATCTTGTCCCAGGTTGAACATTTTTTTCAGTCTGTTATAATTTAAACATAGTGAAAACTCAACAATAAATACAAAAATACGAGTATGCTAATGTTTATTAATTTGATCATATGGTTACACTTAAATAAAATTGCATAAACCATACAAAAATAATTAAAGCTAATGTATTTCACATGTTTCCATGAAAATGATGATACTCTAAAGGAAATAACATCCATGAAATAAAACAAGACATGTGTCCATAGAACACAGATGCCACCATATTCCACTTTTGTCTTAGAACTCTTCTTATGTCAAACACAGATGATATTGGCAAAATGTTACCTTTGCCCCCTTAGTTCAACCTTGACCTTTGAGGTAATGTGCCAGGTGATACATGACCACTTCATCTCTTGATGGCAGTCATTTTTGGCATGTTATCTTACAATTGAATGATGAAATGACAACATTACCATCTGCACAAGCTGGTTTATGGCCAATTGATCTTTTAACTCGAAGTGCGACCTTGACCAATTAGTTAAGGAAATAGTTGTTAAATGTAACACCTTGTCTTATGATGGTATAAATTAGCCCAAAGTTATGGTTGAGGCCATTTTATGGCAAAATTTGACCTTCTAAATGTTACCTTGACCTCTGTGAAAGAAGACAGGTGTTACAGTTGACATTTTGTCTTATTATGTTGGACTTAGTGCTAAGTAATTTTAAAATCCATCATGGCAAAATCATGGTACAGACAGTAAATTTTGCACCGACATACAGATTACGGACAGTCAGTGCAACTGCAATATGCCCCCTTCTTAAATGGGGGGGGGGGGAGGGGGCATAAGAACTATTACACATAATGCCATTCAAACAAAATTCAACAACAACAAATGTTCACATCTCAAACGGTAAGATCACCGTATTCTCTTAGCAAAGTTTAATACTTATTGGTGACAGGCATTATGAACATGTTTTTGACTAACAAACAAACTATAATTATTTTAAATAGTGCAGCTGCAGACAAATGATCATTGCTGGTTGTTCAAAACCTTAGGCCAATTAATATAATGGCCTGTTCCTGGACAGAACAATTTCTTTTATAAGCATTAATGATTTTCAAACATGTCAATATTAATTGCCTTCATATTTGTTAATAATTAACACAAATGTTAATACATTTTTCCACAAGAAATTTTCATAAATAACTTTAATCACAATTTATGCCATTATTTTAGTACCTTATAAATATAAGCATTCAGTCAACTGCATCATAAAAATTGTCAAATTATCAAACCAAGCACACACGGAGTTGTGTGTGGACACATGTAAAAAAATAAAGATCACACAAAAGTACATGCCAATAAAACATTGAACACATCCTACCTGCAAGTCTGTTTCAGGTACTATAAATACTTATTGAGAATATTATGTGATACTTCAATTGATTTGTTTAACATTAGACACATATATTTTTAAAAATGGTTACAATACACCAATATATTCATATATGACGCATATCAAATTATTTGGTTATCAAATAAGATGGTTAATGACTGTATATAATTAACAACAAAAAAATTAGTATATAAATAAAGATAAAAGTAAATTGCCTACTTAACCATATACAAGTCATCTTATTCCATACAGTAAAATACTGATACTCACAAATAAGATAACTATGATCAGTTTTTCGAATTGATGAACATCAATAATAATACAGCATTTAAATTTCAATAAATCATGATCCATTCAACATAGTAAAAATAAAATACACAAAAATCGTAAATGATTTTCATATCACAGTCTTCGTCTAATTTGTTTCGGTCTTTGTATGTCACCATATTCTGGATTTCTTGAAACCTGCTATATCAACAGTGCAGTACGCAACTTAATTACACTTTTATTTATAACTGATGTTTGCATTCCATAAAGCACAATTTATCCTATGTGTGCCTAATTTAGATCAGGTGCCTAAGTTCGATAATTTTTTTATGACGTATTTTCGAATACCAGCACTTACATCACGCGCCAGCCTTCCTGCAAAAACTCATAACAGAAGTCGTAATTCCGTCAACCTCTCTTAAACAGGTCTTTATGAATAAAAAAGCTTAAATTATGTCAATTGTCGATACCTCATTTTTCATGCATTTATCGCACTTATATTCTTTAAATAACCATTAAATTCATAAAACATCCATAAAAATACTCTCTTCTAAATTGCCAGGGACGCTGCAGTATTCAGGGGAGGTAAGACAATTCTCCATAAATAAGCGCTTTGTTTACCTGGGGCTCATAAGGGGGCATTCATAAATTAGATCGACGCATTACATTTTAAGATAATAGACGTCCAATTTAGACGTTTATTGTTGAATTTAAGCTCTTTACTGCAGCGCAATTGCCACGAAAAACTGGCTTTTAGAAGGGGTGAGACATTCCTATGTAGATATTGGGTTTAGGAAAAATATCGTATTATAATGTAAATATGTTTGGTAATTTTACAAATGTGTGTTTATGAGTGTTTGATGTTCTTTTCTGTTACCTTCTTAATTGTTAGTTGTTGTTAATTTAATAAATATTTAAGACACCCATTACAATAATCTTCACAATATATGAATAACCTTTCTTTTCTAAAAAAAACAACATAAGAATGTCTCGCTCCTAAGTTAAGTATTCGTGTGAGCAAATAACTATTTATATACCCCATGTGAGCCCCCATTTGTGACGTCATGAAGACAGCTGGTCGAACTTAGGAGTGCTTCTCAGTGACGTAAATCATGTGGGGTAATAGATAGTTTTTACCCGTTTACAACCGTTTTGTTTGTTTATATTTCTTTTTTTTGGCAGATTTTGGATACAGTTTTGAATATTCTGTCTAAATACCATAGCAAGTTTTCAGTAATCTTTGTTGATGTCGAGCATGCGCAGTGACAAAGTTAAACGTGATCGAACTTAGGCACACATAGCATAATATCTGCATTTTAATTAAACAAGTAACACAACATAATCACAATCTTTTTTTACAGATATAACTTTTTTTTAACACAATAATTCTTATAGTACAAATTTCCCAATTATATCATTGATTCAAAAATTGGTTGGTGTATCCATTTGGTGTATAATTCTAACAGAACCCTTGCTACCCCTCAAAGCTTGCTTGCGACCACATTCCTCACAGTGTTGACATGGTGATCTTCTGGTTCCCCCACCATCAAGTTCTGGTTCCCGAAGATGTTGTTGGGGTCAATGTACTCCTTAATGGCCCTCATGGCCCCAAGGCCCACATCTCCGACAGTCTTACGTAACCATGGCTTCCTCATCTTGCCCACTGAAATAAAAGATTTTTGCCACTTAAATTGTTCTCCTTGGCTCAAAATTTACCTTTATTATGTCTGAATTCTTATTATTTTATATGTTTTATGGGTGATTATGAAGAAAAACTTGTAGCCAAATGTCCTTATATGTAGCAATTTGCGAATGGCAGAGTAAACCCTGAATTTATTTGGTACACATGCTCATAGGTAATGGCCATTAAAAACATATACATGTACGGTAAAACTTCAGCTGAACCGGCAGGTGACAATGCCCTTATACAATGCAGGGAACCAATTTATGGAGGGGAACCAATTGTGAAACACAAAACAAGTGCACAGGACAAGACACACATACATACAAAGCAAATGCATAAAAATGAACACGACTTGGGGCACTGACTTGCAAAAGCACTGGGGGTTTAAACCTTATTTCAGGAGCTCAAAACCTTACACTTGGCCATGAATAATTGATAAAATAGTTAAGTATAAGTGAACATTTACTTTATACCATCACAATTAAAATGTGCAGACATACTGTCAAACTTACAGACTGTACTGAAACTATATGCCATTCTTCAGGAGCATTTACATTTGTTTTACTTTCACAAAGATAGTGTATGTAACATGTATATTTTGTATTTTCATAGTCAAATACAAACTATTGTTACCTCCATGATGGTGTGATATACTTCCACCATTTGCCAGAATTTCATCTCTTGCGCAGGCCTACAACAAGTTCAAAATCTTTTGTAATAACATACATAAAATGAAATGGAATCCAAATAACAAAGAAACAAAACATTTTTGACAACCACAACAGAAAGTATGGAAATAATTGATGTAAACCAACCTCAATATCCTCGTACATCTGAACGGGGTTTTGAACTCCCCTATAGTTGAATCCAAAGTAGAAATACACACACGCTCCTGCATCATAAGTTTGGGTCACCCTGGAAAGAAATCAGTAGCTTTTTATTATTAATAAGAAAAAGATACATTATTATCATAATAAAATTGCAAATACATCAAAAACTGTGTCAATCTGTTATTCTAAGGTTATAATTTCTTAATTCTTTCAGAAATTACTCAAGCTTTATTTTGTTCAATGTATCCTGTTGAGACAGTACATGACAATCTCCAAAGATGTAAAAAAAACTGTGAACAAGTACATTTAATATTGGAGTCAAGTTTCGTGGTAATCTGCCAAGGGTTCAGAGGGATTTGACACGAAAATGTTAGTGACAAAGTGGCTGATCAATAGCTGTTCAAAGGGCATTTCTATAACAATAATCTAGCTTCATGGCATGAAACTTAGTAAACAGCAGATTTGCTGTGCAGGCCTCACCTGCATGTGATGTACGGTGGGAACTGTATGCCCCTCTCCTTGCACTCTCTGTGGAGTCTGTCCTTGACATTGGTGCACAGGTCCAGGCATCTACAAACAGACACAAATACAGCAATCTACGTCATCATAGACGATTACTGTGAGCCTCTGCACAGGTTAATCAGGGTCAAATTTCAGCCTAGATTGGATTTTGAAGAGACATCCTTAAACAAAAAGTCCATATAAGCCGAAAGTGCTCTCTGTGATTAGCCTGTGCGGAATGCACAGGCTTATCTGAGACGACACTTTACACACATGCATTAAGCCCAGTTTTCCCAGAGCAAGGCTTCCTGTCTATTAAAACTCTTTCCTGTCTGTGCAAAAGGTAAACAATCAATACTATTCAAAAGCACTACATCATTTTTCTGATCGATGATCAGTAAATTCTCTGCAAAATTGATGCGACACATGAAGCTATATTTATCCAATAAAATATATCAAATTTTATGAGACATATTTGTGCAACTCAATTTAAACAATCCCAGTGTATTACAACAGTGCCCCACCTGTCCCATGGCACGGAGGTCTCAAATGACTCTGCCACCACATAGTACTCAAACCCCAGGTCCCGGATGTAGGCAATAGCGAACGTCAACATGTAGCCCCTCTCACCATTGTCAGCACCCCCGGCAAGGCCTCTGAATGCAGAGTTGTAAATGAAGAAAATGTGTCCATGGTAGCAGTTCACAACAGCAGAGTTCATGGAATGGGCTGCTTCAAGTTTGTAAATTACAATAAGATGTCAGATGAATTATAGAAATATTTTAAAATATTAATATTCTAATATGTCTTTCAATTTTAATTCAGCTTGATCTCTCAACTTCACAATATCTCAAAAAACATTTCAAACATGCAATTAAACTTAGTTACTAAAATGCCTTCAATCATTTAATTTGTTCTAAACCACCTTTATCACTAAATTAAATACTGTGAACCCATTTATTTTCGACAGCACAAAATTTCGTCATTTTTATAAAAATGACGATTTCGTCAGCACTTAAATTCGCCGATTTCTGATTTTGAACTTTAAAAAAATGCGTCAGTCGATATCCGATTTGTGTGTAATACATATTCGCTATCAATCGCAGTTGCGAATAATCGTACGAATGCGGGAACACACTTGAGAATCACTGCAAGAGTCTTTTGTTATCAAGGGACAGTAATGGACCCTCTTAATGTATGCCATTCACACGTTCATTGTAATGATAAGCGGACAAGTGGGATGGAATAACTGTTAACGAGTGTTTGTAACAACGAAGCCAATTGCCCATTAGTCTTTTTCTATTATTATAATTGCCATACTGATAACAATCGTAATTCTAGTTGGTATGTTTTTTTTAAAATGCTGTCAATACCCTTTTAAAACTGTTTGTGTTATACGAAAGAGGTTCCAGTTTGTTAAGTGTTTTTTTTTCCAAATAGAATGCTTTTTTATTCTGATATCAACATTAATATTATGAACTCTATGCGTGTGTGTGTTCTTAAAAAGTAAACTACCGGTATATAAATCAATAATGTCAATAATTTAAAAATAAATAAATTGATACATTTAAAATAGAAATAAGTGTGGTTAAACGCAAACAATCAAACAACAAACAGCAATTAAAATATTCTTTATTAATTTGTGATAAATACGCATGTTGATCACACATCGTCATCTTTTCATTTGGTTTATTGTCTTTCATCGGCATTCGCTGCGTGATGGCTAATATGCAACACCCCTGAAAAACACAATGCACCTTATGGGTAATAAAGTTATAAACAATTAGCGCTTATTCATTACCATTCTACATAAACGAAGTCAACGCATTCGATACAGCTGTTCTGCACACGCGTTTTTAAGAAGTGTAACGTGTCAGTTAAGTACCTTGTGTAATCTACATCCCTTTGTGTCAAAACCGGATTAATCTTGATTACGAAACAACAGTGAATGTGTGCATGGATTATGTTGGAATTTAATGCCTCATGTCTACGGTAAAGTTTTAAAATATTGTTCAACTTAGTGTTTGTTTTTGTTCAAACATAGAGCATGATTGTTCGTTAGGATCTTAAATTCGCCGATCGGTCGACTGACGAAATTTATGAAAATTAATGCCTGACGATTAATAATGGTTTCACAGTAATTTGATTTGTTTACCCAAAATTGGCAGCGATCTCATACACCCTTTTCTCTTGAGCATCAACGTCCTTCAAGATAAGAATTTTTTTATATAAAGTTAAATTTAAGAAACAAGATGGCCTGAAAGGCCCAAAGTCGCTCACCTGAGATAACAAGATATTATTGGGACAAATCTTCTGACCAAGTTTCATGAAGATCGGAAAATTAATGTGGCCTCTAGATTGTAAACAAGGTTTTACTATAGCCATATAAGGAAAAATGCCCCGCCCCCTGGCAGCCATGTTTTTCAACCAACCGGCATCATTATTGAAATCTTCCAAGATATTATCGGGATAAATCTTTTGACCAAGTTTCAGACAGTTAATGTGTCCTCTAGAAAGTTAACAAGATTTTACTATAGCCATATAAGGAAAAATGCCCCGCCCCTTGGAAGCAATGTTTTTCAAGCAAACATAATTATTTTCGAACTCATCCAAGATATCATTGAGACCAATCTTCTGACCAAATTTAATAAGAATAAGGAACCAAAACCATTTTTGAACTCATCCAAGATATCATTGGGACAAATCTTTTGACCAAGTTTCATGATGATCGGGAAATAAATGTGAAGACTAGAGTGTTAACAAAGATTTACTATAGCCATATAAGGAAAAATGCCCAGCCCCCAAGGTGGCCACGTTTTTTAACCAACCAGCATCATTTTTTAACTCGTCCAAGATATTATTGGGATGAATCTTCTGACCGAGTTTCATGAAGATCCAACTAAAGCCTAAACTAAAGCCATATGTAGCCATATAAGGAAAAATGCCCCGCCCCTTGGCAGCAATGTTTTTCAAGCAAACTTAACCGTTTTGGAACTCATCCAAGATATCATTGAGACCAATCTTCTGACCGAATTTCATGAAGATTGGAAATAAATGTGGCCTCTACAGAGTTAACAAGGCAAATGTTGACGGCGCACAACGGACGACGCACAAAAAGTGATCACAAAAGCTCACCATGAGCACGTTGTGCTCAGGTGAGCTAAAAACAACAATACTTTTTTAGCAATTATTTATTCCAAAAGTTTAAATTAAATTTTATACCAAAAGTTTCTTTCTAAATAAAAGTTTCCTTTCACTAGCCTTCACTAAGGGCTGTATTTATCAATATAAACAAATGATTCTTTTTTCTTTAGTAAATGTATAACCTCTTGAGATATTACTGATTGAATTGTAAAAGTTTACTAAAAATAATATTTAATTTTCACTGATATTTTGAGGTTGGATTTGATAAACAGCCAGTAAATACAAATAAACTTACCTCTTTTTAAGAGTTACTGACTGTGAGTTACCTTCTGGATAAGACAACCACAACAAGTACCATTATGCATACCTTTTTGGCACCTTCAAACAGCAGTGTGGCCACTGCCATTTTATGCACATCAAAGCCCTTGATCCTAGTTATATAAAACTTCTTGAGACCATCCATGAAGTTAGTGTACATGGACTTGGCTTCAGGCTTAAGAGCATGGCCTATAAAAAACATGGCAAAGAGATTTAAGAAATAACTACCAGGCCCTATGATAACAAGACTATTGCCAAGCAATATATGTCCCTACCGGCTCCACCATTGTCAGAAATTCCACCATTGTCAGAATTTTTTAATTTTTTTATATATATTATGCCATAGAATTTTTGACGTAGGAACAAAATAAAATGACGTGCATAATGTCCATGTTGCCATCTATCCACTTTCAAGTTTCATGAAAAAATATGAAGAACTTTTAAAGTTATCGCAGGATCCAGAAAACCACCATTTTCAGCAGTATTTATAGTCTATTTGTTGCCAATGCAACCAGAATTCTTGACGAAGGAACAACATGAAATGACGTGCATAATGTCCATATTGCCACCTATCCCTGTTTCAAGTTTCATGAAAAAATATGAAGAACTTTAAAAGTTATCGCAGGATCCAGAAAAGTGTGACGGACAGACAGACAGAGCACAAACCATAGGTCCCCTCCGGTGAAACCGGTAGGGGAGAATAAGCATTTTAAAGGTAACAAGAAAAGTATGGGTTTGTCAGAAACACAATGCCCCCTACTGCGCTGCTTTGAAGCCATATATTTGACCTTTGACCTTGAAGGATAACCTTAACCTTTCATCACTCAAAATATGCAGCTCCATGAGATACACATGCATGCCAAATATCAAGTTGCTATCTTCAATATTGCAAAAGGTATGGTCAATGTTTAAGTTTTTGGACGGACGGACAGACTGACCGACCGACTGACAGACAGTTCAACTGCTATATGCCACCCTATCGGGGGCATAAAAATCATAAGAGTTCATCCTTCCTCAAGACTAGCACAATACTAATATATTTATTATACAAATTCTTCAGATATTTAGGAAACGATTGTCATGTTACAAGCCCATTGTGACCTTGATCATTGACCTTGTACCTCAAAATCAAAAGGTGTCGTACCTCTCCTTAATGTAACTACTATCTCATGGGCATGATAATAGGTCAAAGCATCTCAGGATATTTTGCTGAAAGGAATTTAATGTGACCAACACATATGACATTTACTCTTGACCTCAAAATTAATTTATATGGTGTCTTCCTTTCATCTCAGCAAAATTTATACTTATGTGCATGCCTTTAGTTAAAAAGTGTCCACTAACCAACCTATTGATTGATAGGCATTTGCATATCAATATACCGGATTTTATATTTGACAAATGATAATCAAGGTTCAATTGAATGCAGGAATTCAATATGTTATGGCTGTGTGCAACTATTTGTATTCATCAGTTTGAGTGTTTAGACTGGTATTTTTATGAGTCTATTCCTTGTGTATTAGTTCATGGAATCTATCAAGATATCTTCAAATACATACCAAATTGAAATTGTTCATTATCCATCAGTCGGATTGATGCAGGAGCACATTTCTGAAATAATTAATTAAATGTGAAATAATCAATTTGTTGTTTGTTAAATAAGCAATTTAAGGGATATCAGCCTGAATCTAAAGCAAGAGAACCATGGGCCCTAAGGCGCTCATCTGAGAACAGAAGGAACTAAACTATTCTAAAAAAGTGTGAGCTGATTAATGAAGATTAGACCAAAGAAGTGACTTCAAGATTATATAGATGCTTTTTTAAATTTGATCTCGTGACTTTTTCAGCTCACATAACCCAGTTTCAATCTCAGCCAATATTTCATTGGGACAAATGTTCTGACCACGTTTCATGAAGATTTGCCAAAAAATGTGGCTCATTTGGCACCAACAAGTTTTCAGTATAGCCATATAAGGAACAAGACACTATCATCCCCACCCCACCCCCCGGCGCCCATGTTTTACAACAAACCGGACAAATTTTGGAACTCTACCTAGAAGTCATTTAAACAAATGTTCTGATTCAGTTTCATTTACATTGAACACAAAATGCGAGTTCTAGAGTGTTAACAAGGTTTTTCTATAGCCATACAATGACAAATGCCCTGCTCCCTGGGGGAATTTTTTTAAAACATACCGGAACCATTTTCGAAATTATTCAAGATATCATTAGAACAAATGTTCTGACTAAGTTTCATGAAGATTGGACAATAAATGTAACTTCTTGAGTGTTTTACTGACGGTTTTACTAAAGCAATATGAGGAAATCTGCCCTGCAACCCTGGTGTTCATGTTCTTCAACCAACCGGAAGCATTTTAAAACTTGTCCAAGATAGCATTGGGACACATGTTCTAACTAAGTTTCATAAAGATTGGACTTAAAATACTTAAAATGTGATTTCTAGAGTGTTAAAAAGGTTTTACTATAGTCATATTAGGAAAAAACTCCCCTCTGGCAGCCATGTTCTTCAACCAACCAGTACAATTTTCAAACTTGTCTAAAAGATCATTGGGACACATGTCTAATCAAGTTCCGGGACACATGTCTAACCAAGTTCATAAAGATTGGACGAAAAATAAGAGTGTTAACAAGGTTTTACTTTAGCTGTATAAAGGAAAATGCCCCGCCCCCTGGATTTTTACTATAGCCATATAAGAAAAAATGTCCCATTGCTGCAATTTTTTTAACTAATTAAATATATCATTTATGAAGATTGGACAATAAATGTGACTTCAAGAGCGTTAACAAGGTTTTACTATAGCCATGTACCGAAAAAAATGCCCCGCCCCCTGGTGGCTATGTTTTTCAACCAAACAGAACCAAACTGTCAGAAATATCATTGTGACAAATCTTCTGACCAAGTTTCTTGAAGATTCTACAATAAATGTGGCCTCTAGAGTGATAAGAAGGTTAATGTTGATGGCGCATGATGGACAAAAGGCGATCACAAAAGCTCACCATGAGCATGCTCAGGTGAGCTAACAAACACCTTGTGAACATATACAAAGGGATATTAATTTACATTATTTTCATTCATTTTTAACCATAAATAACTAAATACAGAAAAGGACAATAGTATTTTGAAACACTATATCAGCAGATTGATGTTATTTGTTATAATACAAACAAGAACTGTCAGAGGACAGTGCGCTCGACTATTCGAGTGCTTGACATTGTAACGTAAGCCATCATGGGGAAATTGTTTATATTCAATAATTTAATATTTTTTTTTTTTTTTTTTTTTTGGGGGGGGGGGGGGGTTGAGAGGGGGTATAATGTGGGGTGTGGTCATTTATTAGACGATCTTACAAAAATAAAAAAAGAGGCGTGGGGTATTGTATGGGTGGAATCCATTGTGGTATTCAGGTAAGTGTTGTTTTGTCATAGTAATAATAAAATGTGATCATAAATAAAGAAGTTATGGCAATGTAAGCAAAATGTTCAATTATCTAAGTGTAAAAGGGGCAATAATTATGTCAAAATGCTTGATACAGTGGTCTGCTCTTGTTTATAGGTTGGGGTCATGTTGGTAAACAAGTATGCAACATATAAAAGCAATATGTCAAAGGATATAGGAAATATTTGGGGTAGTACGCAAACTTAAACATAGATTTATCAATAATACAAATATTCTAAGTATAAAAGGGGCAATTATAATGACAAAATTCTTAATAGAGTTGTCTGCTCTTGTTTATAGGTTGGGGCGATGTTGGTAAACAAGTATTCAAAATATGAAAGCAATATGTCAAGGGAAAATGAAAATAAATGGGGTAGTACGAAAGCTTTAACATTTGCTGCATATTCTAAGTGGAAAAGGGGCCATAATTATGACAAAATGCTTGATAGAGTTGTCTGCTCTTGTTTATAGGTTGGGGTCATGTTGGTAAACAAGTATGCAAAATATGAAAGCAATATCTCAAGGGACAATGAAAATAATTGGGGTAGTACAAAAACTTTAACATTTGCACGCTTACCGCACGGCAAGGAACGGAACGCCGACGCCGGGGTGAGTAGGATAGCTCCACTAAATATATTTCATATATATTAGTCGAGCTAAAAATGTTTGGCAACAGGATTTTTGCCTTAGAAATATTTTCTCTTCATATATTATAGTACCTGTCTGGCGATTTCTCTCAGACATGCCACACCTTTTTCAAAGTTAGGGAAGACTATTGAGCCGTATCTCTTGCACTCCGGTACAGGTCTAATTTTTAAAGTTACCTCGGTAACTACTCCAAGGGTACCTGAAGAGTATTTGAGATATTAAACAAGGAAGTCTGTATGTTATGTTATTACCCTCATTCATGAATGACATTGAATGGCATAAAGACAAATTTAAAACAGAAACCACAGGTAGGGGAGATAATATGTACATTTTATAGTATTTCTGTGCTCAAGATGGTCAATAGGTACCAAACAATCATATCATGAATTTTGTAAATATAATTTTCTCATACAACTATAAATGTCCAATATGGGAGTCATATACAGTACCTGGACTTTGTGAATCCACAAGACATACAAATCAGACTAACATGTACCAAAACTTCAATAAAACAATACAACAGAAGAAAAGTAGAATTAAATGTAAGAAAACAATATGGTTCTACCTTTGAAAGATAGATATAATTTTTATGTGTTTGCTCTTGTACTAGAGCGTTGTTTGGGAAAACTGGCTAATCAGGGACGACACTTTCCGCTTTAATGGATTATTTGTTCTTTTCAAATAAGTCTCTTCTAAACGCAAATCCAGTATAGGCGAAAAGTGTTGTCCCTGATTAGCCTGTGCAAACTGCACAGGCTTATCTGGGCCGGCACTTTACGCACATGCCTAAAATCTAGTTTTCCTAGAACAAGACTCAATTAATCTCAGGGTACCTTCTGAACCCAGAATGAAGTGGTGAATGTCGAGACCAGAGGACATCCTGGGCACCTGACACGACTTCTCCATGGTCCCTTGCGGTGTCACAAACTTTATATGCACCACCTGAGGAAGAATACAATGATGTAATACTCTCTGGGACAACTTATTTATTTCAATAGGCCATAAAGGGTTTCATTCCTTGTATTTTGATGAAGTGGTGTACATATATTTGTTAAACATTTGTGAGGAAGCCTCAATATCTATCACTGTGAACAAACAATTTTATAATAATTCATGAATACAGTTTTGAAGAACTTACACTGACATCTGCAAAAAAGTCCTACAAATGGAAGAGGAAGAACAAATTATTTGAATAACATTTACTCTTCTGAGAGTAATTACCAAAAATAATATTTGACTAAAAAAAGTAAATAAAAAGGGTAGTCTTACATGTGTGGACTATTAGCGATACTTAGTTATGGACTGAAGCAATGGATAATATTAAGAGATTCGACCTACCAAGTCCTCAATATTTCCGTAGATGTTCTTCTTCATGCCAGAAGCCCGCGTTGCCACCCAACCGCCCAGGGAGCTGAACTCCATAGAGTCGGGCTCATGACCTGTACAGAACCCTTTCTTGGCTAGCTGGAAGTAGAAACATTGTAAGTCAAACTACAGACCCTTTCTTGGATAGCTGGATGTAGAAATATTTAAAAGGCAACATTATAATCAACAAAAGAACATGAGATGTGTTTGTCAGAAACACAATGCCACCTACTGCGCCGCTTTGATACAAGTTTTTTTGACATTTGACCATGAAGGATGACCTTGACCTTTCACCACTCAAAATGTGCAACTCCATGAGATACACATACATGCCAAATATCAAGTTGCTATGTGAAGGGACATAGAAGTGATGAGCATTTTTCGAAACCTAAACGCGAAACCTTAACGCAAAGTGTGACGGAAAGACGGACAGACAGTCCGATCACTATATGCCCTCCTTCGGGGGCATAAAAATTGAGATAATATAAAATAAAACAGGCTTAATGTATGCAACTTTTGAACTATGCATGTTGTTCAATTCAAAGTTTTTTTTAATAACTTCAGAAACTATACATGTTGCTTATTGTTAGTTTTCTGTATGAAGTTTGGACATTTGCAAAAAGTTATTTTTAATAGACATGTGTTCACAATTGTTTGATGTTGATAACATCTCATTTTTGATACATGCTAAACATTTGTTTTAATTTTGAAATAATGTCAAAGTATTCTTTAATGTGTTATTTTAGTAGAACTTATTACTGGTGCCAGTCAATTTTTTATGTCAATGAGCTGAGCTCTGAAAACAAGAAGGGATTAATGCATGTGTGTTATGTTTTGTCCCAGTTAAGCCTGTGCAGTCAGCTAAAAAATAATTCTTTTTGGAATGTTTCAATTAAAGGAAGGGACTTCATCACAAAAATCCAGTTAAGTTGGAAAGTGTGGTCCCTGATTAGCCTTATCTGGGACAATACATTATGCGCATGCACAGTTTTCCCAGCAAGGGGCTGAAATCAATAACTGAAGTCACATCGGGAATAAAGAATCCTCTACCAGTCTTTCAAGATCCTGTCCAATGATGCCAGCCTCAGCATGTGCAACAAGATTCTTCTCATCCACCCACAGGATCTTGTTCTGAAACACACATATCCTGCTAATGAAGCAAACAATGGAATAGTCTACATCCTCATTCAATTGATTGTAAATAAATGGTCTAAAAAAAAAAGATTGAAGGTTGCCAACGTGGAATGTATAACAATCCTGTATTGTTCTGTAAATATTTCTTAAACTTTGATTTTGGGAGTAGAATACAAAATAATGAATAAAGGACAGAAAATTGACATGTTATATTACAGGTCTAATAACCTCAATCAGCCATACAAGATGTGTTCTAGGAAAATCACTGTGTAAGATTCATCATTATTAGATTGTGATCAAGAATTTCTATTATGCAGATCTCAACAAATGTGAATCCTTCAATTTGAAACAAGCCAACATACTATTTATATGTTTTGACTAAAATAGTAAAGAACAAGCAAATTTTTATATCCCCTGCCAAATAAATCCTTTTATTTAATGGATTCAAATCCCTTGAAAATGGTATAAATGAGTGTAGGGTAATTGTTTTGATACATTGAAATTCTCCTCATTGATATCTACACACCCATGAAGTTTCATTGAAATCTTATAGCGTATCTGAGAAAAAGCCCTGCAAAGTTACAAAAACAACAAAGGACAATAACTCCTATTTAATAAAGTGTATGGTTATTGTTCTTGAGAAAGACAATTCTCCTTATTGATATGTTAAGACCCATAAGTTTCATGTTGAAATCTCGTATGGTATCTGAGGTATGGCTTAAGGAGTCAAGGACAGAAGGATACGTACCATCTGTGAGAGATCAAGGGAGGCAATCATCCTGTTCTCGTTTGCTGGGCACTCAAGGGCCCCAGACACACTGGTTCCACCGCCAAAAGGAATGAGGCACACATTGTGCTTGCAGGCTAGCTCCACTACCTTTACAACCTCATTGTGGTTGACTGACAAACAAAAATCAGTGGAGTTAAACAGGCATGTTATTTATAAGGACTCCTTAGAAAGGGGCAATTTCTATCAGAAGTATAAATTTTGAAAAAAAGGCATACAACTCATTAAATATAATAAGAAAATAGTTAATTTAAATAAGTGATTAAAAATGATTTTACGAAATTTGTCTTGTTTTTATGACCTGGCCTCATTTTGACCTTGAAATTGCCCTAGTTTTGGACTAACGTTGACAAGGTATTTGCTTGGGGCATATGCATTTATTGAATGCACCATCTTGTTTGCCTTCTGTGTTTGGGGCTTCTATAAGTTTTAGTCAAATCAGTAACTCCTTAAAATCAAGCAGATTGCCCTTTCAACTGATCTTACCAAACAATGTCTTCATTGCCCTGCTATGATAATATTTCCTCAAAGACAAAAACTATACATAACAGACAAACTGGCTATGTAAAGCTCTTTAATGTTTAATATAATTATCATAAACATAGGCCTATGGTATACGTTTGGATGAGCAAAATAAATTCTTAATAAAAACAATTAAATGCAGAGTGTGTAAATATTATATTTTATGCTCTGAACAAATCCAAAACACTGGTTAATATTAATACATCTGGGGCTACTCACTGGGCCATATGACTAGATCTGGAATTCTTTTAAACCTTCCTTCTCGCAATGTGAAGATTTCTGCTAGAGTGTGTCCTGTATGCATAAAAAAAAAAACATTAATTAAGACCTAACTTTAAGTGTGTTCACAATATTTGAACAATTCGACTAACAATTATTTTAACATTTAAGCAAAATATATTAATATATAAAACAAGAGCACCGCATAACGGGTGCCTCGCCCGGCTGCGAAAGCTTGTCAGATTTTTTTTTTTTAGAGGTCACAGTGACCTTGACCTTTGACCTAGTGACCCAAAATGGGTGTGGCCTGTAGAACTCATCAAGGTGCATCTACATATGAAGTTTCAAAGTTGTAGGTGGAAGCACTTTGATTTTAGCGTCAATGTTTAGGTTTTTGTTTAAGTTTTATATTAGAGGTCAGTGACCTTGACCTTTGACCTAGTGACCCAAAAATGGGTGTGGCATGTAGAACTCATCAAGGTGCAACAAAATATGAAGTTTCAAAGTTGTAGGTGGAAGCACTTTGATTTTAGAGCCTATGTTAAAGTTTGATATAAGAGGTCACAGTGACCTTGACCTTTGACCTAGTGACCCAAAAATGGGTGTGGCATGTAGAACTCATCAAGGTGCATGTACATATGAAGTTTCAAAGTTGTTGGTGGAAGCACTTTGATTTTAGAACCAATGTTAAGGTTTTAGCACGACGCCTACGGCGTATGAGCTGGCTATGACAATAGCTCGGGTTTTCTCCGAAAACAGCCTCGCTAAAAATTAAGTAAAATTTAAAAAAATATCAAAGTTTGTAATACAAAATCAAAACACATAAAACGCATATAATATATTAACTTTTTTGATAACCTATAGCTTTTCAAAATGCTAAAAATATGCATGCTTTTTAATTTCCTACCATGGGCTCTAAAGAGCCTGTCCTGACAATCATCTGTGTGTGATATATTGGTCCTCCTCATGTCAGCCAAGAACTCCTCATTTCTCACAGGGGGAGGCATATCTTTGGCCGTTATTTCGCTCTAGAATTCAAATAACTGAATATGAAACCATAAAAAATTCTTCGCCAAAATGTGTTCAGATATATAAACACCTCGTGTTTTGCATTTGAACACAATTTAAGTTTGTAAGCTAAAACTTTCAATAATAAAAATTACATTTTTATTTAATTTTTTTTGAAATATTCACACTGATGATGTAAGAATTGCTTCTCACTCGGAGAAAATCTGGCTAAATACATATGCGTTCAGTATCCTCCCAGTTTAGCCTCTGCAATTCACACTGGCTAATCTGGAACGACACTTTCTGCCTAGACAAGATATTTGTTTAGAAGAGACTTCTTTCAAACGTAAAATTTGGTTAAAAGGGAAAGTGTTGTCCCTCATAAGACTGATTGTACTGCACAGGTTAATCCGGGAGGATGCTTCAAGCACAAGAATTCAGCCTGGTTTTAAGCGCTGCTTAAATGTATGCTAGTAAACTCTCAGAAACAACTCATTGAAAGTGATGACTGTCTTAAATACCGATGGATTAACGTATGTGTCACGTTCTGAGAAAACTGGGCATAATGAATGTGCGTAAAGTGTCGTCCCAGATTAGCCTGTGCAGTTCGCACAGGCTAATCAGGGACAACACTTTCCGCCTAAACAAGATTGTAAGAAGGGAAAAATACCATAAAAGGGGGAAGTGTCGTCCCTGATTAGCCTGTGCAGACTGCACAGGCTAATCTGGGACGACACTTTATGCACATGCATTATGTCCAATTTTCTCAGAACTCGACACATATATCAATGCCACTTTAAACTGCGATACTCACTTGAGGTGGAGTTTTATGGTCCAAACTTATTCCTATAGTTGCAATCATCCAATCTCTCAACAGTGTCAATGTGTGACCACTCAGCTGATACCTAGTCAAGAGAGCAACAAGAAATATCTATACACTATGTACAATTTTGAAAAAGACAAGACCTACCCAGGCAATGGGCTATATTAACAAAACAAGAGGGCTTGAAAGGCCCAAAGTCGCTCACCTGAGATAAAAAGACCTGTTCTTTGCAGCCCAAGATATTAATAGAACAAATGGTCTAACAAAGTTTCATGAAGAATGAACAACAAATGGCCCCCTGGCAGCCATGTTTTTCAACAGACCTGAACCATTTTTGAACTCGTCTAAGACATCTTTGGGACAAATCTTCTGACAAAGTTTCACGAAGATCTGACAATAAATGAGTCCTCTACAGTGTTAACAAGGCAAATATTCATGACACACAACAGAAGACAGACAATTGACAAAAGGTGATCACAAAAGTTAACCATGAGAAAAAAATATTATGCTCATAAAGATTGTCACCATGTTTGAAAATGATATTATTAAAACTAATTGAGTAAACTAAATCAAGATATGATAACAACATTTGTACTCAGCAAGTGTCATTCAGATTGAACTAAATATGTGACTAAAAGTATTCACAATGAATATTTCACTTTAAACAACTGTAGACATACAAAAAAACAACCAACCCCACTGAGAGCCTTTTTTTAACAGAAACATGAACTATTTTTAGACTCACCGTGCAATTATATTTCCAATTAAAAAATCAATAAATCCGTTTTCAAACACAAATCTTTGATAATCACACAAAGGAATTCAGACCTCATTAATAATCTGTGTGCCTCAAAAATTATATCTTCTCTTATTTATGGTGCCACACATAAAGGAAATAGCACAACAAGGTATTAAGTTGCTGATCTAACAAGGGCTGTTAACATGCATGCCCCCCATATGGGCTGTCAGTTGTAGTGGCAGCCATTGTGTGAATACATTTTGTGTCACTGTGACCTTGACCTTTGACCTAGTGACCTGAAAATTAATAGGGGTCATCTGCCAGTCATGTGTTGTACCTATGAAGTTTCATGATCCTAGCCGTAAGCATTCTTGAGTTATCATCCGGAAACCATTTTACTATTTCGAGTAATAAAATAAATTTTGATTAAAAAATCAATAAATCCGTTTTAAAACACAAATCTTGATAATCACACAAAGGAATTCAGACCTCATTAATAATCTGTGTACCTCAAAAATTATATCTTCTTTTATCTATGGTGCCAAACATAAAGGAAATAGCACAACAAGGTATCAAGTTGCTGATCTAACAAGGGCTGTTAACATGCATGCCCCCCATATGGGCTGTCAGTTGTAGTGGCAGCCATTGTGTGAATACATTTTGTGTCACTGTGACCTTGACCTTTGACCAAGTGACCTGAAAATCAATAGGGGTCATCTGCCAGTCATGATCAATGTACCGATGAAGTTTCATGATCCTAACCTAATTATTCTCGAGTTATCATAAGGAAACCATTTTACTGTTTCGAGTCACTGTGACCTTGACCTTTGACCTAGTGACCTGAAAATTAATAGGGGTCATCTGCCAGTCATGTGTTGTGCCTATGAAGTTTCATGATCCTAGCCGTAAGCATTCTTGAGTCATCATCCGGAAACCATTTTACTATTTCGAGTCACTGTGACCTTGACCTTTGACTTAGTGACCTAAAAATCAATAGGGGTCATCTGCCAGTCATTTTCAATGTACTTATGAAGTTTCATAATCCTAGGCCTAAGCATTCTTGAGTTATCATCCGGAAACCATTTTACTGTTTCGAGTCACTGTGACCTTGACCTTTGACCTAGTGACATGAAAATCAATAGGGGTCATCTGCCAGTCATGATCAATGTTCCTATGAAGTTTCATGATCCTAGGCGTAAGCATTCTTGAGTTATCATCCAGAAACCATTTTACTGTTTCGAGTCACTGTGACCTTGACCTTTGACCTAGTGACCTGAAAATCAATAGGGAACATCTGCCAGTCATGATCAATGTACCTATGAAGTTTCATGATCTTAAGTGTAAGCATTCTTGAGTTATCATCCGGAAACCATTTTACTGTTTCAAGTCACTGTGACCTTGACCTTTGACCTAGTGACCTGAAAATCAATAGGGGTCATTTGCCAGTCATGATCAATGTACCTATGATGTTTCATGATCCTAGGCGTAAGCATTCTTGAGCTATCATCCGGAAACAATTTTACTATTTCGAGTCACTGTGACCTTGACCTTTGACTTGGTGACCTGAAAATCAATAGGGGTCATCTGCCGGTCATGATCAATGTACCTATGAAGTTTCATGATCCTAGGCCTAAGTGTTCTTGAGTTATCATCCGGAAACCATCTGGTGGACGGACCGACCGACTGACCGACCGACATGTGTAAAACAATATACCCCCTCTTCTTCAAAGGGGGGCATAAAAATAGAACAACAAGGTTCACTCAGAGATGTGTATTGATTTGTGCTCAGGCAGTTGATAAGGGTCAGTTGGAGTAATTAAGTGAGCATTCATGATTGGAATTCAAACAATTCAAGCAGGGGTTTTTATCTGATTTTGGGGAAAGAGCTTGGCCTTTTTTTAGGGGAAAAAATCGCGCAAAATGCCGGATTTGTGGGGAAAAATTCACGCGAAACGACGGATTTTGGGGAAAAAAAGGAAAGTCTTAAATAATCAATTCAACATATTTTGCTGTTTTTAAAACAAAATCAAGGCAACAGATAACTTAATTATGCAATATGTTATATTTTCTACACTGGATCAGGTTAACTTATGTATTTAAAGTTTAAAAAAAAAAAAAATAAATTTTTTTTATTTTTTTTAGGGGAAAAAAATGAAGTCTGGGGGAAAATTTACCTGCTGAGGGGAAAAAAAATCTGAGGGGAAAGGGCCGATTTTCGGCGGGTCCCAAAGAAGGAAAAAAAGCCCTGTCAAGCTATGAACAGTTTTTTCTCCCTTAAGTAATTTTCTGCAAAATAAATATTACAACATTAAACTTTGAGAATATTTAACTAGAGTGTAAACAAGGTTTTACTATAGCCATATTAGGAAAAAAATGCCCTGCCCCCTGGTGGCCATGTTTTACAACCAACCCAAACCATTTTCAAACTCTGCATAGATATACATAGGATGAATCTTCTGACAAAGTTTCATGAAGAAGAACAATAAATGTGCCCTCTAAAGTGTTAACAAGGTTTTACAAAAGCCATATACAGCCATATAGGGAAAACTGCCCTGCCCCCTGATGGCCATGTTTTTAAAGCAATCGGAACCATTTTCGAACTTGTCCAAGATATCATTGGGACCAATCTTCAGACAAATTTTCATGATGATTGGAAAATAAATTTGGCCTCTAGAGGGTTAACAAGGTTTTACTATAGCCATATAAGGAAAAATCCCCCGCCCCCTGGCGGCCATGTTTTTCAACCAATTGGCATCATTTTCGAACTCATCCATGATATTATTGGGATGCATCTTCTGACCAACTTTCATTAAGATTGGACAATAAATGTGGCCTCTAGAGTGTTAACAAGGTTTTACTATAGCCATAAATAGCCATATTAGGAAAAATGCCCCGCCCCTTGGCAGCCATGTTTTTCAAGCAAACATAACCATTTTGAAACTCATCCAAGAAATCATGGAGACCAATTTTCTAACCAAATTTCATGAACATTGGACAATAAATGTGGCCTCTAGAGTGCTAACAAGGTTTTACTATAGCCATATAAGGAAAAATGCCCTGCCCCCTGACTGCCATGTTTTTCAACCAACTGGCATCATTTTCGAACTCGTCTAACATATTATTGGGATGAACTTTCTTACCAAGTTTCATGAAGATTGGACAATAAGTGTGGCCTCTAGAGTGTTAACAAGGTTTAACTATAGCCATATACAGCCATATAAAGAAAAATGCCCGGCCCCATGGCAGCCATGTTTTTCAAGCAAATGTAACCACTTTCAAACTCATCCAAGATATCATTGAGACCAATCTTCTGACCAAAGTTCATGAAGATTGGACAATAAATGTGGCCTCTGGTGTTAATAAGGCAAATATTGACGCCGCACAACGCACGATGGAGGACAGACAAAAGGCGATCACAAAAGCTCACCATGAGCACATTGTGCTCATGTGAGCTAAAAACAACCACTAATCCGGTTGGTTACAAACAAAGCTGACACATTAAAAAATTCTTTCATAATTTCACATCATAACAGCTGTTATTATTTTTATGAAACAATCATTGCTTGATAAAATGAGTAAGTTTGTATTGGCGGATTACCAATAGATTTCCTTAGTTGTTGGAATTCGGGTTACAACTTTTCCAGTCAGTTTTGTTTCAGATAAGAGTTCAAAGTAACCTTTTGCGTAAGACTCGACCTGATGACATAGTTTTTGACCCCAGGTAATCAAAATTAAAAGATGGCATTGATTTGTCATTGAGTCAAAAATGAGGCCTCTACCGTTCCACATACATTTGTATGAGCATCGACTTGGTGAATAGTCATAGAAGTTACAGTCATGAGTGTGACCTTTAGAGTGGGTACAATGTTTGAGTCTACGATTTCACATAGTGACCTTGTTTTTGGACGCACATGTCCCACAATCGAATCTTAATATGCACATAACCCAGATTCAAACTTGGTATATTATCAAGATAAACATCCTGTCAAAGTTTAATTAATACTGAGTCATAAATGTGATCTCTAGAGTGGTAACAAGGTTTTAATAAGATTTTACCTCATGACCTACCGGTAGTTTTGTGACCCAGCTAGATGATCAAGATTCAAACACTGCCTAAAATTCTTTAAGACAAACATTCTGACAGAATTCTTCATGAAGAATGAGTCACACATGAGACTTCTAGAATGATAACATGGTTGTTATTTTAGACCTTGGGACTTACTTTTTTGACACACATAACCCAGAAAGAACTCAGCCTTGTTGAGATAAAGATTCTAAAAAAGTTTCATCCATGTTTATTCATAAATGTTACCACTAGGTTTTCCTAAGATCTGCCCTCGTGAAATAGTTTTTAGACCCACATAATCCAGATAAGAACTCATTCATTATTGCCAATATATACATCCTAACATCCTAAAAACGTTTCATCAAGATTTGATAAAGTGTCCTCTATAGAGGTAGCACATACAAGTTGAAAATGAACACCACACAACACAGGACATATGTTGATCATTGTGTGCTCTGGTAAGCTAAAACTCAAAGTATGCACATGTATTATGTATCACAGTCATATTGTAGCCACACAATTACCTTTCACCAGTAAACTCCACATGGTTGTCTTTGTTGACAATGAACTTTGAATCTTTGTAGCCCCAACCATTCCATTTCAGTAACTCTTGCCTGAAAATAACAAGAGCAATATTTCTGTATAAATATATTTTTATTTAAATACCAAGTTACACAGGATAAAAGGGGGGCAGAGGAGGCATGTGAATTTGCTGATCCTTTGTATAAATCTGCTCAACACAAAATTGGTTAAATATAAGATTTTTTACTTAGGGGAGTACATTTCTATTACCGTAATTTCTCCAAGTTTTTTGACACTTTAAACTTTTATTGGACACACCCGTTTTTAGCCAAAATAATTATTTTTCGTGACTCTAAATTTTCGGACAAAAAGATTTTTTCCTAAAATTAATTACTCTAAATATCTTGACAGCTTACTTTGCACCGCTATTTTTCCCAGAATTCGTACCTGTTGCACTTATCAGATGACATTTCAATAATGCGTTTTTACAACCAAATTAAGGTTATATAACCTGGCAGACGAATGCCTTAGGACAATGGACCATAACGTTTGCATTATTCAGTAAATAACTAAGTATAGACAATTCTTTTACCTATCAGCTTAAGGTGAAATATACAAAGTCATCGAAATTAGCATTTTCAATTTACCACCTGGAAAATTGGGACATTCATGTATATTATATAATTTATATGAATAAAGAAGGAAAAAGTCATTCGCCCTACATGATTGTTTATCTGTCCGACTCAAAATTTACCAGCCATGACAGCCTAATTTCAATGACTGTATACATAAAAATCATTTATACAAACAACGAAGATAATATTAATCTTTTTCGAGTACAAAATCTGGAACATTACGACAACAATACTCATTATATTACTTTCAATGTTACAGTAAACCATATGGCCCTTAAGTCGCGGCTTAATTGGCGTAGGGTCAAACTGTCATGCATAGCACCTCATTGTTTTTAGCTTAATTGGAGTAGGGTCAAACTGTCATGCATAGCACCTCGTTGTTTTTATTACAATTACACCCAATTACACTAGACAGGATGGGTATCACTTATTGGACTGTTTGTTGCGATTTTGGTATATTGCACATTCTGATTATCCCGCTATTTTGGAACTAAACATTGAATGTAAAAGACTCATTAATGACGTAGAGTTAATTTTACAAAACAATTGTTTTGTAAACCGTTTCAAACAAAGACAAAAACAAACACATTTTCAACATTTATTTCATTATAATACAACTATCGATAGCAATAAGCAACCACTATCTTGAAGACCACCATGGTGTGAATGCCTGATAAAATCAATAATTAGCCGATAAATCGCTGATAAGGTGTCATAAACAACACTGGTACACACGAGAAGTAGAATCGGATTGTTAATTGGGAGCAATAAAGGGATTAGCGGTGATAAGTGTTAGTGAAACAGAGCTTAAATAGCGAAATTTATTGGGAACCTTGTATAGACCTTACATCATTTTTTTACGAATGTCGGGACAATTCGTCTCATATCGGGACGCCGGGACAAAGGGCCCAAAAGCGGGACTGTCCCGCCGAGATCGGGACGTCTGGCATGTATGAATTTTATACACTGTAATAAATAAGAATGATGAACATCAGTTTAAGTTATGTGGCTTATTTAAAGGAAAAGGACTTCTGAATAAATGAATAAACATAGTGTTTAGAAGTGCATTATTATTCCTTTTGCAACGTGAGAGCAGCATGTTTCCGGCTGCATGAAAAAAACACCATGTAACCGTAGAATACTGTAGAATAGTTGTAAGGCTCACAAGTAAAAATCCTGATCCTTTTTAGCCTACATCTTCGTTTTCTAATAGTAACTGAACTTCTTTAGTACTATCAGTATTTAATAAAATTTTCACATAAAAAAGATGTAGAGATACTTGGTTCATCCAATAACTCAATTTAGATAAAACACTGGTTAGAACATGTACTGAGCATCATTATCCCACAGTTGGTCAAGTCTATTATAAACTTTTTATTTAATTTATAAATATTTAATAACTTACCAGACACTACTTTGTATGGTAAATAATTCCATATGATTCTTCGAAAATTACTTTTCAGAATAAACTGTCTCTCACATCTTGGTTTGGAAAATTTAAAACTGTGTCCTAAATTTTTAGATGGGCTGTAGAACAAAAAAACACGGCGACACGAATTACCCAAATCTACCCAAATCTACCCAAATCGACCCAAATCTACCCAAATCTACCCAAATCTACATCAAATATACCCAAATCTACATCAAATATACCTTAATCTTTTAAAAATAACTATTTTACATCATGTTTGTGTAATGCTTCATCTTTACTCGTCACATTGTTTAATTTCCCAATAAAAATACTTGAAATCAAATATAGGTTACACACCACTTAATCTTTGATCTTCCCAAATGGTTATAAGAAATAAAACATATTCATAAAAATACTACACATAGTACACATATTCGTTACATCTGTTACAAGTTCGATAGACTATACACGTGTTTTTAGAAATTTGGTCATACGTTTTTTTAACGAAATGTATTTGTTATTTTATTTGTTGTCACTCTTGTTCACAATGATACATAGTCAACCATTCACCTGCATTGAATGAGATAATTAACACCTACAAAAACATAGCCCGCTCACACAGTTTCTCAAGAACTAGCAAAATTGACACATACAGTTTGTAACGCGCTAAAGAAATTTTCTTACACCTTCCACAAATTATTAGCGCCGTCTTCATTAATGGAGACCCCTATTTAAAGAACATATTAATGAGAACTAAATAAGAGAAAGCCGAAGAAATAAATGCATACGATATTATTACATGTTAATCTTGATTTCATTCGAAATAAATTAGGCGCGGACAACTACACGTTTGGAACAGACGACGAAACAGCTATGAGAAACGCAATTCGGAAAAGCTTTCCGAAGTCAAATTTGCTTCTTTGTACAAAACATGTTAAGGATAATATAAAACATCGGATGCAAAGGGTGGGAATTAGTGAAGCAACAAGAAAGCAAGTGATTAATTCCATTTTCCATCCTTCGTGCGGATTAGTATTTAGTGCAGACGACGTTCAATTTAGCCAGCGAGCAGATGACATTAAACAAATAATAAGTGACAATGCCAATTTCTCAAAATTCGTTGAACGACATTTGCTACCGAAATTAAAAAAGTGTGTGTATATGCCATTAAAACATAAACAAATATCACAACTATGGACAAATAACAATGCCGAATCAATCAATAACAGACTTAAACAGGAAACTCAACACAAAATTTTATCAATCCAAAGTTCAATCGAGTGTATTTCGAACATAATTCAAGCTCACATGAACGACTTACGAAGGGCACTTTACGGTTCCGGCAATTACGTATTATTTGGTGAATACAAAAAACACTTAATGAACGAAGCTACATGGAGAAATAAAAACCCAAAAGAGAAACACGCGATTTTCAACAAATTTCTGACTCGATCGTATCTTCAACCAAGCAGCACAGGCTTTACTATATCCCGTAATGGAAATTTAAAACTGAAAACTCCACGGCAAAATTCAGGCAAGAAACCCGGTCAGCGAAAACGTCCGACTGCAGAACGAACAACCACAATCACGTTTAAATAGTGTTAATATATTGTACTGCCGTGTGTCGTCTTCCGTCTAACGTCGTCCGTCTGCCGTCGTCCGTTTTGTCTTCCGTCGTCCGTCTGCCATCGTCCGTTTTGTCTTCCGTCTGCCGTCGTCCGTCTTCCGTCTAACGTCGTCCGTCTTCCGTCGTCCGTCTTCCGTCGTCCGTCTTCCGTCTAACGTCGTCTGTCTGCCGTCGTCCGTTTTGTCTTCCGTCTGCCGTCGTCCGTCTTCCGTCTAACGTCGTCCATCTTCCGTCTAACGTCGTCCATCTTCCGTCTAACGTCCTACGTCTAACGTCGTCCGTCTTCCGTCGTCCGTCTTCCGTCGTCCGTCTTCCGTCTAACGTCTTTCGTCGTCCGTTTGTCGTCTCCGTCTGCCGTCGTCCGTCTAACGTCGTCTGTCTCCGTCGTCCGTCTGCCGTCGTCCGTTTTGTCTTCCGTCTGCCGTCGTCCGTTTTGTCTTCCGTCTGCCGTCGTCCGTCTAACGTCGTCCGTCTTCCGTCTAACGTCTTTCGTCGTCCGTTTGTCGTCTCCGTTTGCCGTCGTCCGTCTAACGTCGTCTGTCTCCGTCGTCCGTCTGCCGCCTTCCGTCTGCCGTCGTCCGTCTAACGTCGTCCATCTACCGTCTTCCGTCGTCCGTCTCTCGACTACCGTCTTCCGTCTAACGTCGTTCGCCTTCTTCCGTCTTCCGTCGTTCGTTTCGTCTTCCGTCTTTTGTCGTCCGTCTTTCGTCGTCCGCCTTCCGTCGGCCGTCTTCCATCGTCGGTCTGCCGTCCTCCGTTGTTCGCCGTCTTCCGTCGTCCGTTTCGTCTTCCGTCTGCCGTCGTCCGTCTAACGTCGTCCGTCTAACGTCGTCCGTCTTCTGCCGTCTTCCGTCGTCCGTTTCATTCTTCAGCCTGCTGTCGTCCGTCTTTCAACTAACGTCGTCCGTCTGCCGTCGTCCGTCCGTCCATCGTCGTCCGTCTCCCGTCGTCCGTCTTTGTCGTCCGCCTAACGTTTACGTCGTCCGTTTTTTTCGTCCGTCTTCGTCTGCGGATCGTCTGCGGTCTTCCGTCTGCCGTCTTCAGTCGTCCGTATTCCGTTTCCGTCGTCAATCTGCCGTCGTCTTTCCGTCGTCGACCGTCTTCCGTCGTCCGTCTACCGTCGTCCGTCTAACCTGCCGTCGTCCATCTACCGTCTACCGTCGTCCGTCGTTCGTCTTCCATCGTCCGTCTTTTGTCGTCCGTCTTCCGTCGTCCGCCTTCTGACTGCCGTCGTCCGTCTTACGTCTAACGTCGTCCGTCTACCGTCGTACGTCTACCGTCGTCCGTCTACCATCGTCCGTCTCCCGTCTTCCGTCGTGCATCTTCCGTCTTACGTCGTCCATCTTCCGTCGTTCGTCTTCCGTCGTCCGTCTAACGTCGTCCATCTACCGTCTACCGTCGTCCGTCGTTCGTCTTCCATCGTCCGTCTTTTGTCGTCCGTCTTCCGTCGTCCGCTTTCTGACTGCCGTCGTCCGTCTTACGTCTAACGTCGTCCGTCTACCGTCGTACGTCTACCGTCGTCCGTCTACCATCGTCCGTCTCCCGTCTTCCGTCGTGCATCTTCCGTCTTACGTCGTCCATCTTCCGTCGTTCGTCTTCCGTCGTCCGTCTAACGTCGTCCATCTACCGTCTTCCGTCTGCCGTCGTCCGTCTTCCATCGTCCGTCTTTCGTCGTCCGTCTACCGTCGTTCGTCTTCCGTCGTCCGTCTAACGTCGTCCATCTACCGTCTTCCGTCGTCCGTCATCCGTCGTCCGAACAGCCAATAACAGCGTACCGAAAGTGCGGTGTCAGTATCGAAAGCCGAACTGTTAAATTGCAATGCTTATGTATGTATGTATGTATGTATGTATGTATGTATGTATGTATGTATGTATGTATGTATGTATGTATGTATTTTTGTATGTATGTATGTATGTATGTATGTATGTATGTATGTATGTAAGTATGTATGTATGTATGTATGTATGTATGTATGTATGTATGTATGTATGTATGTATGTATGTATGTATGTATGTATGTATGTATGTATGTATGTATGTATGTATGTATATATTTAATTACACTTTCCGGCCTGTTTTTTTTTAAATATATAATTACTTTCTATTATAATTATCAAATTTGGAATTGAGGATATCATACTCATTGCTTGACAGACAAGCTTATATGCGGATTTATTTCATTACAAACAGCTTCAAAATTTAATTTATTGTTTATATAAGTGACGATTTCGGCCTATTTTTTTTTTCAAAATTTGGCTCTTACAAGAGGTGGCCTCCACGTGGCAAGAGCTGGGCAACATATTCATTTTGTTGGCAAACTACCTCATGTATATTTAGAGAGAAATTGAATAGTATTCTGCTATTTGTTTAAACTTAAGTCAATATCTAACGAAGTTATTATTTACTAAATACATATATATTCAGTCACCTAAAAACACTATTGTGCTTTATATTTAAACTTAAATAACTTAATATTTACTTTCAAATATTCAGTACTAAAACATAACGCGAGAACAATTACAAAACAATTGTTCAATAACAATCCATATCGTCTCCTATTTCCTTCTTTGTTCATATCATCCGCTCTTTCCGATAATCCTTCTTTGTCTATATCATCCGCTCTTTACTATATACCCTATATCATCCGCTCTTTTATCTGCCTTTTAGTACGTGCCTATTTTAAACATATTAAACATTGACGAGTAAAGAACAAGCATTACACGAACATGATGTAAAATAATTATTTTTGAAAGATTCGGGTATATTTGATGCCGATTTGGGTAGATTTAGGAAGTTCAAATATTAAGTGGTGTGTAACCTATATTTGATTAAAAGTATTTATTTTTTTTTTGGGGGGGGGGGGGGAAATCAAACATTGTGACGAGTAAAGATGAAGCATTACACAAACATGCTGTAAAATAATTATTTTTACAACATTTGGGTATATTTGATGCCGATTTGGGTCGATTTGGGAAGATCAAATAGTTAGTGGTGTGTAATTATATTTGATTTCAAGTATTTTTATTGGGAAATTAAACATTGTGACGAGTAAAGATGAAGCATTACACAAACATGATGTAAACTAATTATTTTTAAAAGATTTGGGTATATTTGATGCCGATTTGGGTAGATTTGGGAAGATCAAATATTTAGTGGTGTGTAACCTATATTTGATTTAAACTATTTTAATTGGGAAATTAAACATTGTGACGAGTAAAGATAAAGCACTACACAAACATGATGTAAAATAGTTATTTTTAAAAGATTTAGGTATATTTGATGTAGATTTATGGATATTTGATGTAGATTTGGGTAGATTTGGGTAGATTTGGGTCGATTTGGGTAGATTTGGGTAGATTTGGGTAATTCGTGTCGCCCAAAAAAACACACGATAATTTCAGACTTTTAAAGTTTCTGGAACGTATAGTTTAGAAAACAAACAACTGTCAGATCTTAAAAAAGTCATTTAATTCATATAGCACACCTATGTTGTTTGTTACATAAGTGACATGTGACGTTGTTATTAACATTTTGTAATTGTACTTTGTAGTCCGAATAATTGTCATGTAGTCTGTAGAAGAATTACGTTAAAATCTTTAAAATATATAAACCCCATACCGTCTTTTGGGAATGCTAGGAGGGTCCGATTCGGAGGCACATGGACTGGACTTCAATGAAGTTTGTTTGGTTATTCCTGACATTGTTGCAATTGCAGAGTATTCAACTATTTTGTAAGTGTTACTTATTTAACAATTTCAGCGTACTGTCAATTATCGCCCTTTGACCGGTATAATATCGCAGCAAATAGGTTAAAAGACACGAAATTAGAGGGACCAATCCAACCTTCTAGCAGATATGAGGGTTGCCCAGATATGATTGGGTCGGAGCATAGCTATGTCATTGTGACCCTATTACAGATCACGTGATGATGTTCGTGGCAAATTTTTTTTTTTGTTACTGTACATTTTATACCATAAAACACTATATAAAAGCTCAAGTAAGGTAATAACATGACATGCATAAATATTGTGAAAATACGGAGCTCAAGCGGGGGATTGAACCCACGACCTCCAGAGTGGTAGTCAGACACTCTGACCGCGTCGCTAAAGAGATAGCCAAACAGCAAGGCTATTGGAAGTGACCTTAAATCACTACACCCCCCCCCCTCTTAATGTTTCAAGGCCCCAGACACTTTTGCAAAAAGTGTCGACCGCTACACAAGCGGCTCCCTGAAATCATTACACAAAGTTCAGATCCATTTGCATGTTCACAGTTCGTGTTTGCCTCGTCGCCATTATTGTGAAAATACGGAGCTAAAGCGGGGGATTGAATCCACGACATCCAGAGTGGTAGTCAGACACTCTTACCGAATCGCTAAAGAGGCTGTTGAAAGTGACCTTAAATAACTACAAGTATGAAGGTAATAGCATGACATACATTCATAAATAAGAAAAAAGTTACAAACTAGACATCTTTTCATATCTAAAAGGATTTTACTTGTAAATGTAGTGTATACCATAAGACTAAAAAAATACGTAATATGCCAATGAGCTTATTGTGTTTGGAAGAATTTTGCAAACTCCGCTCAAAGAATTGACTGGTCCTGAGCTGAGTAGATGTTGAGGACGCCGTACCACTGCAGCCCCGTTCCACTACAAAAACTTACCATTGGAGACTTCATTTATACAACAGGTATATATGTAAAATCATATGCTAATGTTCACACTTATAGCTAGAGTTTAATAAAATAATTGTTGGTTACCACGTGATGGTGTCCATGGTTTGATGTACATCTTGAAAAAAATACATGTACACATAACACGATAAATAAATAAATAAATAAATAAATAAATAAATAAATAAATAAATAAATAAATAAATAAATAAATAAATAAATAAATAAATAAATACATAAATAAATACATAAATAAATAAATAAATACATAAAATTAATTCATACCATATCCGTATATTTTTTCAAAATTTTAAAAAGGATTGCATGAAAATTTGACCAAATATCAATCGTAAACATTGTACGATTTATAAGATTTCACTTATTATTTACAATTATAAATCTACCTTATAAGAAGAAACGCATGTATAACAAAGCTATTATTCTTATTTGTATTTATTTTTGGTTTCAAAAAGAAACCAATCAATAGTTCTTCCAGATGCGGAAAGATTTGACTCTTAACTGCAGTGATAACCGGCACAGGGTGGTTACCGCAGCAAGGAGTTTTGTAAGTCCTTCAAGAACGGGTATGATTATGAGGTCTTTCCACCAACGGCGACGAGTAATGTGTGGACCCGGATTCTGTCACAGCACTCAAGACAAATTGACTGAGACTCAAGAAAGTTTTGACGAATTAAAACATATATAGCTTCAATTTCCAGCTATTTCGTTGTTACTGAATGATAATCAAGTTTGGTGCGGTATTGTGTCGTGCTATGATTCCAGAGGATACGGAGAAAACACATTCAGATAGCATGTTTTATTGAGAGACAGTTATTTGTGTAAGGTCGTGTGTAGAAGGGGGAAAACGGAGTACCCTGTCCAGTATGATGACCACTTGCCATGGTCACGTGCGCTGGGAACAAGGATTGGCAAATTTGATCAGCATAAAACAAGACTGAGTGCGAAAAGGTCACTATTACATATTTTATAAAATCATTATATCGATATAAGAAACATGCTGGGCGCCGGTCTATAATACACGCTTTTAATTAGCAGAAATAAATAAACACAAAGAAACAAAACGGAACATAAATGTAAAGTACGACTGGATACCAAAATGTTCACTGCAATGTTAACAATCTAATCGATATAATAAAGAGTCCCGAAATTTTAAAATTGATTAAAAAGTAGCACAGATTGAGTGTATGAACATAATTACCTCAAGCCATTATCTATTATGGGGATTTTTAGCAAATGTTTGGTGGAAGCGTCTCATGCTAATCACAGGTGGTTAGCGTGTTGCTATGATATTAATTAGTGAAAACATCATTTTGAATGATAAATAATCATACTATAACGAAACATTAAATTTTATGAAAAAAAATCACTATCAAATATATATATATATATAACAAGGTATGCAACTCAAAATCACACCAAAACGGGGTGCATCGCTTTGAACAGCCATACCTTCATCAATTGTGCAGCGATTTTCACGATCTTGGTCTTATTCAACGCAGAAATGAATTTCCTTTCTGGAAATGTATATGTCTTGCAATATTTTTATAAATGCTGGGTTAACTTTTAAGAAATAACACGATACACAACTCGCATGACCCAGTTGACAATGATCATGCAGTCTTTAAGACTGAAATCTTCACGGAGTAAAGGGCATCTTCCCTACAAAGTTCATGAACCTCGATACCATAATTCAATAAAATGTATGAAAAAACATTATTACCGTTCTTGTCGTTACATTATGCATCAAGACTAACTTCCAGCGCCGTTTAAAACCTTTGTTTACATACATTTCAACTAACTGACATTTTAAACAAACGAGTGATTTCATTGGTCCAATGCGGAGGTGTGTCTTTACAACTGGAGATTTCATTCATAAAGAATGCATGATCATTGTCAACTGGGTCATGCGAGTTGTGTATCGTGTTATTTCTTAAAAGTTGACTCAGCATTTGTAAAAATATTGCAAGACATATATATTTCCAGAAAGGAAATTTATTTCTGGGCTGAATAAGACCGAGATCGTGAAAATCGCTGCACAATTGATGAAGATATGGCTGTGCAAAGCGATGCACCCCGTTTTCGGGTGATTTTGAGTTGCATACCTTGTTATATATATATATTTAATAGTTATTTTTTTTTCCATAAAATTTAATTTTTCATTATAATATGATTATTTATCATTCAAAATGATGTTTTTACTATTAAATTAATATCATAGCCACATGCTAACCACCTGTGATGCTAATGTTTGTGGAATTTAAAAATTGAACTACAGATTTCCAATCATACAAAGTGCTTAAGCATAAAGCTTAGCTGTAAAGAAACGAATGTGGCCTTAATTGCTATTAATTTCAGTAGCCATATGAGGATACGTAACCACAGCTAAGAGTTAAGCTGATTTTATCAGGAGATTGGTAATTAGTGATGTGTAACCAACACGACATTTTTTCCAACACAAATACGTGTATTAAAATATCCTTATTCTATATAATGACCGAATTTAAATGATAAAATTCGTTGAATGTTATATTGATAGCCTTATTATACTACTGATAATTAAAAAAATAAATAATTTATTTACCTCTCTATCAATATAACGCGAAAAGATGGCGGTGCAAAGAAAGAAAGACGGTACCCCGAATACGAAATTCTTCGAATCCGTTGAAACTATTGCACAGTTTGACTCTGTTCGAACATGGCTTCACAAAAACTGCAAAAAGGTATATGCTAGTCTACATTCGCGTATAAATCCATTGTAAATTCACCACGTCGGTCGTTTGCGTTACTGTTTGTTGACATTTTGATGTCTTTGTTTCGTTTTACATGTTTAAGGCTAAATTGCACTAGAAATATTAACATGGGGCTATTATGCAGCGGGATTGGTATAATAAAATTAGATCAATTGATTAAGAGGACCAGAACGACTGGCATAAATACTAAGTTGTGGACTTGCAGCGGCCTCATTTAAAATTTGAGTGGCCAGTAATATTTTCAAAGTATCCAGCGACTTAGAACTAAAACAGGCGTTTTCATGCTGTTTTGAATTGATACTTTGGGTAAAAGTAACCGTCAACAGGACTGTTAGTAACCAATGAAATCACCAGATGCCTGTGTTTTTGGAGAACACTGATAATATGCATTTAATTATGGAAATAAAATTGGACTTTGATTGACCCTTTCCCTCACAAGAAGCAAAGTGACCATGGCTTTTGCAACAAGCATAAAACCAGAACAGCCTGCGAGTAACTTTTTATGCTGTTGGCTGCTCATCGGTATCTAAGGGTTGGAAATGAAGCCTTTAAAACTTGAATTTAGTAAGAAAGGTATTGAATCAAATGTATTAACTTTCTAAGGGACTACAAATTTCGTCACAAAAATCCCTATCTATGTGGTAAAGGGTTAATGACTTATTTACAGCACTTTCCCCCCAAAAAACTTCATATTTCCCAATTGCTGTCAAAAAAATTCTGATTTGAAGGTTTCTTAAAAAAAAAGTGTTTTTTTTTAAACAACAGTTTGTTTGTTTCCATATAAAGTTTTATGGCTTGAACCTAAGTAAATATAATATTGTCAACTTGACAACATTTAGTTATTAATTTTAAAGAATTTGGGAACAAAATATCAGATACACCAATTTCCCAACATGAAGACTTTATGACGAGAATTTTCCCAATTTTAGGGTTTTTCATGCACAATTTTCCCAATTAGACTGGTACCAGTACTTTTTCCAATTGGGCAAAAATAATCGCTGGCATGCCACTTATGATGATCATTTGCAGCGTATTTTACTTCTGGCAGGGTTGGCATATTGACCGGTCAATCGAGTACTGACTGGGCCGGCGGTCAATACCCGGTTAAATACGGCCAAAACTGGTCATTACTGGTCATTATTGGTCAATACTGGTCGATTGAAAATTGTAGCATTTAAACATGACAATGGAAGAATTTAAGCTATTCTATATTAAATCAATCATTATTCTGAAATTGATAATCTTTTTTTGAGTTATCTATTGTAAAAAAATCCTTAAAGCTGTAAAAAATACTTCTTTATTATTTATGGAAACGGTCTCAAATGCAAAAGAACTAAGGCAATATCTTTATCTCAGTGTATCACATCTGTTACTGAAGTATTATTACTATTGTAGTTACCATAGTATTTCACTGATCTATTGATATATCTATTTGATAAGCTGATGGACAAACAGAACTCTTGTGGTTTCTAGGGTCATAAATGATCTGGCCCCTAAGCCTTAATTGGTAATAAAATGCATGCACTGGTATGTCTCTGATAGTGACAATGAAGCAAATCTGCCCTTAGGCTATTTCATTTCACTCAAACAAAATGAGATAACTTGCTATTAATGTTATTAATTTAATAGTTACTTCTAACTTGTCTCCTTTCTATATTAAGAGGGTTTTCATATTTTAAAGTTCAATTGGTCTTCAAATGAATAAGCAATCAAAGTTCTTGATTTTGGCAACAAATAATGTTTACCAATTGTGGGTCTACTCTAGACTCTTCTTTTCAATTATTTTTTTCTTTTAATAATTATTTCTTATTATGTTTTTTTATATCAATGAAAAATAAAATATTTGTTCACTATTTTGTTAAAGAAATCCAGGCAAGAATAAATGACAAGTAAGGGTTGTGTCAAAGGTGCCATGTAAGGCCTTATTATCAGTTTTGGGTGCCCTAACCTGTATAGGTGAGAAGACTGTGGAGACAGTGGGGCATGAGGAACAACTAATACACATTAATTGACAGGTTCTTGTTGAATCAAGCACAGAATTTTCTGAGCATTCATAATTCGTTAGAATTGTAAAAAAATTCAATCAACCAGAAAAATCCAAAAATTGACCAACTTGACTCATTTGCAAAATTTTGAGAGATTGGCCTACAAATTGCATGAACAGGTATAAAATAGTGGGTATTAATAGCTTAAGACATTATTGGCAACATGTCTGTTTAATTTATATTATCAATATTGTTTAATTAAGCATGGAATATTAATCAAAATTGGGGGTAAAGTCTAATCGACCAGTATTGACCAGTAATGACCACGTTGGGAGTATTGACCGGGGCGGTTTTAACCGGTAAAAACCGCCGGTCAAAACCGGGGGCAGTCGATTGGTGCCAACCCTGCCTTCTTGATGAAGTACCAATAGCAGGCACATTCCCAATCCAAAAATTCCTTATTGCTGTCTGAAAAATTCTCAAAAGGAAGCAAATTAGCATCATTTTCGTTCCATAAACACACTGCAAGTGAACAAATAAAATGAGCACTGAAACAGAACATTTCAGCATAAAGGCATGTAGACGAATATTTAGAAGGGTTTGTGCAATTCAATTCCAAGCTATTAAAAAGACGGGGCTTTCCTTTGACCCGAGCTCCCGGGTTTTGACACTTGACAATTACAGAATACCCTTGTTTGACTCTTAAGAAAATTATGTCATGCGTCACATTTGACCCGGGAGAATGTACCGACTTGCGTCAAAGAGATCAAAAGTTGTTAAGAGTAATCGATAATTGGCTTGGGGCTGAGTATCTTTTGGTAGACGCTAACCGTTATCGCCCGTTTCCAATCATTGAAGCACAAGTCCGCCCAGTAGGCGGAGTTTTGCCCATTGAGAAATCTAGTAATGACCAATTAAAACACTGCTGGTTCGATGACGCGTGTATCAACGTTCCATTATTTATCTGAGCGTTTGTTATCAGCTGTTTGCAGATAGACATGTATTAAACCCACTAAAACAGAATGGACTCACCCGCGTCAGTTTTAATAATATCCAATATCTAATTATAACATCCATATCCACAATATTTTCAGAAATACTTCCACAATATGTCAGAATGTATTTTCAATGCTGAATACAGTGTACCCAACCCTGTTTTATTCCATGTTTGCTCCGTTCAAAGACGCGCGAAAGTTATGCTGGCATATGTACTGTCTACAACGTCAATTTACACGCTTTACATCAGAGTTGCTAAAAATAACCATAGAACTGGTATAACTGACAGTGTGGCAAAGTGACAAATTTGTATGCTGCATGTGCTAATTGATTACAACATAGGTGTAATAATTGACCATTTGAGACGGCATAGAAAATGGGCGCGTTTGTCGCACGTCTTCGGTAAAGATGGCACATGAAATAATTAAATCCAGATTTGAGCCGTCCAGGGTCGATTTGGAGATAAATGTTAATCCGATTAGTTAGTTTAAAGAGGTATTTTGATAGTAAACGGCTGGCACTGACATGAGCAGTAACTGACGAAACATCTTTGCTACTTTTCGAAAACCGTACCATTCTACGAACGTTGCTAATGTCCGCCAACTATAAATTATCTATTAGCAAAGTAAAGCACTGCAATATCATACTTAAAACAATATGTCAACTGAATTATAAATTAATTGCGTATTTGCTAGGTGCTTATTACTGGCTTTCATTTTCTGCAGTCAAACAAAACACATATTTTATTTCATTCGCAAACGACGTATTTTTACCTGTTTTCGGACAGTCGTTTCCGGATACGGTATGCTTCGTGGATTTTAATTTATTTCCAACAATCTTGATAACATTTTTTATAGAATGACGAATACACATGTGGTGTTACGGATTGTCTGATTGACAAAATTTCGCATTGTACTCACAAAAAATTGCACATAGAAAGAAAATAAAGAATAACAAAAAGCAAGGGCTCGAGGGGCTCTGTCCTCTATTCCCTTTATCCTACAGTTTCTGAATCTCTGCTTAATTTTCCGTATGTCGAATTTGGGACAATTGACAACCCTGATATATATTATGTCACTACAAGTGCGAGTGTTTTTTATCCCCACGCTTTTTGAAAAAAAGGTGGGGATATTGTGGTTATCTCCGCCGTCCGTCCGTCTGTCTGTCCGTCCGTCCTGGCCACTATCTCCTCCTACACTAAAAGCACTAGAACCTTGAAACTTACACACATGGTAGCTATGAGCATATGTGCGACCCTGCACTATTTGGAATTTTGATCTGACCCCTGGGTCAAAAGTTATAGCGGTTGGGGTGGGGCCGCGTCAGAAATTATCACTCATTTTTAGCTCATCTATTTTTTGAAAAAAAATTATGAGCTATTGTCATCACCTTGGCGTCGGCGTCGGCGTTGGCGTTGGCGTTGGCGTCGGCGTCCGGTTAAGTTTTGCGTTTAGGTCCACTTTTCTCAGAAAGTATCAATGCTATTGCATTCAAACTTGGTACACTTACTTACTATCATGAGGGGACTAGGCAGGCAAAGTTAGATAACTCTGGCGTGCATTTTGACAGAATTATGTGCCCTTTTTATACTTAAAAAATTGCAAATTTTGGTTAAGTTTTGCGTTTAGTTCCACTTTTCTCAGTAAGTATCAATGCTATTGCATTCAAACTTGGTACACTTACTTACTATCATGAGGGGACTGGGCAGGCAAAGTTAGATAACTCTGGCATGCATTTTGACAGAATTATGTGCCCTTTTTATACTTAGAAAATTGACAATTTTGGTTAAGTTTTGTGTTTAGGTCCATTTTATTCCTTAAGCATCAAAGCTATTGCTTTCATACTTGCAACACTTACTAACTATCATAAGGGGACTGTGCAGGCAAAGTAATGTAACTCTGACTGGCATTTTGACAGAATTATGTGCCCTTTTTATACTTAGAAAATTGAAAATTTGATTAAGTTTTGTGTTTAGGTCCACTTTATTCCTACAGTATCAAAGCTATTGCTTTCATACTTGCAAGATTTATGAACTATCATAAGGGGACGGTGCAGGCAAAGTTATGTAACTCTGACTGGCATTTGGACGGAATTATGGGCCCTTTATACTTAGAAAATTGAAAATTTGGTTAAGATTTATGTTTTGGTCACTTTACCCCTAAAGTATCATAGATATTGCTTTCATACTTGGAACACTCACAAACTATCATAAGGGTACAGTAAAAGGACAAGTTGCATAACTCTGGTTGTCATTGTTACGGAATTATGGCCCTTTTTTGACTTAGTAACTTTTAATATATGGTTAAATTTTGTGTTTCGATCCACTCGAAGTATCAAGGCTATTGCTTTCAAACTTCAAATACTTACATGCTATCATGAGGTTACTGTACCTGGCAACTTGAATTTTACTTTGACCTTTGAATGACCTTGACTCTCAAGGTCAAATTATTAAATTTTGCTAAAATTGCCATAACTTCTTTATTTATGATTAGATTTGATTGATACTTTGATGAAACTACTCTTACCTGACATACCACAATAGACTTCACCCAAACCATCCCCCGTGCCCTCCCCCCCCTCCCCCCCTCCCCCCCCCCCCCCTAATTTTTTTTTTTTTTTTTTTTTTTTTTATAAGATCATCTCACAAATGACCACCACACCCTCACACTATACCCCCACCCCACCCCCCCCCACCCCCCCCCCCCCCCCAAATTTTTTTTTTGATTTTTTTTGATTTTTTTTTTTTTTTTTAAGATCATCTCACAAATTATCACCACACCCTCACACTATACCCCCCCCCCCCCCCCGATTTTTTTATTTATTTTTTTTTTTTTCGCTTTTTTGGAAGATAATGTAATAAATGTCCACAACCCCACACTATACACCCCTCTTCACTCCACTCCTCCCTCCTTTGTGATTGAAAATGAGAGTCCCTTCACCTTTAAAAAGAAAATAGATGAGCGGTCTGCACCCGCAAGGCGGTGCTCTTGTTTTAGGTTATTTTACATTTACTTCTTTATTTCTACACCGATTCACTTCAAATTGATACTGGACCTCTCTTATGACAATACCGTCAATCTCAACCATGCATGGCCTCATTCCCAACCCTGGGGCGCCCCGCCCACATAGGCCACACCCACCAAAAATTTCCATTTACTATAATTTTTTCATTTCTACACGGATTCACTTCAAATTGATACTGAACTTTTGTTATGACATTAGGGTCAATCTCAACTATGCATGGCCCCAATCCCAACCCTGGGGCGCCCGCCCACATAGGCCACACCCACCAAAAAATTCCATTTACTATAATTTTTATAATTTTTTGTTGACATTTTGATGTCTTTGTTTCGTTTTACATGTTTAAGGCTAAATTGCACTAGAAATATTAACATGGGGCTATTATGCAGCGGGATTGGTATAATAAAATTAGATCAATTGATTAAGAGGACCAGAACGACTGGCATAAATACTAAGTTGTGGACTTGCAGCGGCCTCATTTAAAATTTGAGTGGCCAGTAATATTTTCAAAGTATCCAGCGACTTAGAACTAAAACAGGCGTTTTCATGCTGTTTTGAATTGATACTTTGGGTAAAAGTAACCGTCAACAGGACTGTTAGTAACCAATGAAATCACCAGATGCCTGTGTTTTTGGAGAACACTGATAATATGCATTTAATTATGGAAATAAAATTGGACTTTGATTGACCCTTTCCCTCACAAGAAGCAAAGTGACCATGGCTTTTGCAACAAGCATAAAACCAGAACAGCCTGCGAGTAACTTTTTATGCTGTTGGCTGCTCATCGGTATCTAAGGGTTGGAAATGAAGCCTTTAAAACTTGAATTTAGTAAGAAAAATCCAAAAATTGACCAACTTGACTCATTTGCAAAATTTTGAGAGATTGGCCTACAAATTGCATGAACAGGTATAAAATAGTGGGTATTAATAGCTTAAGACATTATTGGCAACATGTCTGTTTAATTTATATTATCAATATTGTTTAATTAAGCATGGAATATTAATCAAAATTGGGGGTAAAGTCTAATCGACCAGTATTGACCAGTAATGACCACGTTGGGAGTATTGACCGGGGCGGTTTTAACCGGTAAAAACCGCCGGTCAAAACCGGGGGCAGTCGATTGGTGCCAACCCTGCCTTCTTGATGAAGTACCAATAGCAGGCACATTCCCAATCCAAAAATTCCTTATTGCTGTCTGAAAAATTCTCAAAAGGAAGCAAATTAGCATCATTTTCGTTCCATAAACACACTGCAAGTGAACAAATAAAATGAGCACTGAAACAGAACATTTCAGCATAAAGGCATGTAGACGAATATTTAGAAGGGTTTGTGCAATTCAATTCCAAGCTATTAAAAAGACGGGGCTTTCCTTTGACCCGAGCTCCCGGGTTTTGACACTTGACAATTACAGAATACCCTTGTTTGACTCTTAAGAAAATTATGTCATGCGTCACATTTGACCCGGGAGAATGTACCGACTTGCGTTAAAGAGATCAAAAGTTGTTAAGAGTAATCGATAATTGGCTTGGGGCTGAGTATCTTTTGGTAGACGCTAACCGTTATCGCCCGTTTCCAATCATTGAAGCACAAGTCCGCCCAGTAGGCGGAGTTTTGCCCATTGAGAAATCTAGTAATGACCAATTAAAACACTGCTGGTTCGATGACGCGTTTATCAACGTTCCATTATTTATCTGAGCGTTTGTTATCAGCTGTTTGCAGATAGACATGTATTAAACCCACTAAAACAGAATGGACTCACCCGCGTCAGTTTTAATAATATCCAATATATAATTATAACATCCATATCCACAATATTTTCAGAAATACTTCCACAATATGTCAGAATGTATTTTCAATGCTGAATACAGTGTACCCAACCCTGTTTTATTCCATGTTTGCTCCGTTCAAAGACGCGCGAAAGTTATGCTGGCATATGTACTGTCTACAACGTCAATTTACACGCTTTACATCAGAGTTGCTAAAAATAACCATAGAACTGGTATAACTGACAGTGTGGCAAAGTGACAAATTTGTATGCTGCATGTGCTAATTGATTACAACATAGGTGTAATAATTGACCATTTGAGACGGCATAGAAAATGGGCGCGTTTGTCGCACGTCTTCGGTAAAGATGGCACATGAAATAATTAAATCCAGATTTGAGCCGTCCAGGGTCGATTTGGAGATAAATGTTAATCCGATTAGTTAGTTTAAAGAGGTATTTTGATAGTAAACGGCTGGCACTGACATGAGCAGTAACTGACGAAACATCTTTGCTACTTTTCGAAAACCGTACCATTCTACGAACGTTGCTAATGTCCGCCAACTATAAATTATCTATTAGCAAAGTAAAGCACTGCAATATCATACTTAAAACAATATGTCAACTGAATTATAAATTAATTGCGTATTTGCTAGGTGCTTATTACTGGCTTTCATTTTCTGCAGTCAAACAAAACACATATTTTATTTCATTCGCAAACGACGTATTTTTACCTGTTTTCGGACAGTCGTTTCCGGATACGGTATGCTTCGTGGATTTTAATTTATTTCCAACAATCTTGATAACATTTTTTATAGAATGACGAATACACATGTGGTGTTACGGATTGTTTGATTGACAAAATTTCGCATTGTACTCACAAAAAATTGCACATAGAAAGAAAATAAAGAATAACAAAAAGCAAGGGCTCGAGGGGCTCTGTCCTCTATTCCCTTTATCCTACAGTTTCTGAATCTCTGCTTAATTTTCCGTATGTCGAATTTGGGACAATTGACAACCCTGATATATATTATGTCACTACAAGTGCGAGTGTTTTTTATCCCCACGCTTTTTGAAAAAAAGGTGGGGATATTGTGGTTATCTCCGCCGTCCGTCCGTCCGTCCGTCTGTCTGTCCGTCCGTCCTGGCCACTATCTCCTCCTACACTAAAAGCACTAGAACCTTGAAACTTACACACATGGTAGCTATGAGCATATGTGCGACCCTGCACTATTTGGAATTTTGATCTGACCCCTGGGTCAAAAGTTATAGCGGTTGGGGTGGGGCCGCATCAGAAATTATCACTCATTTTTTTAGGTTATTTTACATTTACTTCTTTATTTCTACACCGATTCACTTCAAATTGATACTGGACCTCTCTTATGACAATACCGTCAATCTCAACCATGCATGGCCCCATTCCCAACCCTGGGGCGCCCCGCCCACATAGGCCACACCCACCAAAAATTTCCATTTACTATAATTTTTTCATTTCTACACGGATTCACTTCAAATTGATACTGAACTTTTGTTATGACATTAGGGTCAATCTCAACTATGCATGGCCCCAATCCCAACCCTGGGGCGCCCGCCCACATAGGCCACACCCACCAAAAAATTCCATTTACTATAATTTTTTCATTTCTACACGGATTCGCTTCAAATTGATACTGAACTTCTCTTATGACATTAGGGTCAATCTCAACTATGCATGGCCCCATAACCAACCCTGGGGCCTCGCCCACATAGACCACACCCACCCAAAATTGCCTTTACTATAATTTCTTCATTTCTACACCGATTCACTTCAAATTGATATTGAACTTCTCTTATGACAATACAGTCAATCTCAACTATGCATGGCCCCATTACCAACCCTGGGGCCCCGCCCACATAGACCACGCCCACCCAAAATTGCCTTTTACTATAACTTCTTCATTTCTACACCAATTCACTTCTAATTGATGATGAACTTCTCTTATGACAATACGGTCAATCTCAGCTATGCATGGCCCCATTACCAACCCTGGGGCACACCTAGGTCAAACATTGGGCGTGGGGATACGCGTCGGCCTCTGCCGCGCCATTTCTAGTTTCGTATTGATTTCACTATGCTCACAATGTTGGTCACGATGTATGTTTGCATTATCTCTTTTATTGACAGGAATATAAGAAATAAATGTTTAGATATTTGTAAATTTGTTGCTTTTTATATATTATATCTCAGTAATTTGCTTAAAGTACAAAAGATCATTGACTCTCCTGCGTTAAAATTATGACTCATACAAATTTGATTTTGACTCTTGAAAATTTGGTCCTAAGAGTCATTGACTCTTGAGATTTGAGGTCTAAGGAAAGCCCTGAAAGACCCATTATTGATTTATTCCCAATCTGAAGATTTCACTATGCCAATTTTCCAGTGTTTTTCATGCTAATTTTTCTATATTTGCATGGTAATAGTACTTTTCCCACAAAAAGTACAGAATGATGTGGATATGGAATGTCAGGCACAAGACCAGTGTACATAACTCAAAGGTCAAGATCACGCTCAAATGTCAAACATTAGAATAGTACAGATTGTCTAGACTGTATCTCAATCATTAATCATCCTTTTTAAAACAATAACTTCTCATAAAATTAATGATCACCATGTGAAGACAATATCATATGCACAAGACAAGGTCACAAAAATATGGGTACAAAAACCCTGGCCAGACTTAAACTTCTCCAGTGTTTTTTTTCAACTTGGGAATGGGGCCAGAGTCCTTTTGGTTGGGAAATAAAGTGGCATTCAAAAATTGGGAAAGCTGTGATTTTATTTTTGCTAATAATACTTAAAAATGTTAAACTAAAGTGGATAGGAAAATTAACTACAAGTAAAAATCTACTAAACATTATTTTATGGGGAAACCTTCACTTGGGAATTGTAAGCAGTCTTTTGGGGGAATTTTGTGTGTGTGAAGATTTTGAATGGAGACCATATCTGTCCAAAATCTGCACAACAATAACAATACTGTAATCATTTTCAATAAATTTAAAAAATAACTTTCAACAAATATCAACCATGCTGAGACATAATGTCATGAACAAGACCTGTTTTACTATTTCAAACTCAAAGGTTAAGTTCACTGTTACAGAGTCAAAATCAAATTTGTCTCAAGAATTTTGTCAAAGTCTTGAAATTGTGTGACAGGCATATTTAGTTGTATATAACTTATAGCTAATACTTACTAATAATTATCACTTACCCTATGTTTTATTGATAATTTTTTCCTTAATTTTCAGTACACTCAAGCGGACCCACCAACCAATAAAAGCTTATCAAGTTTGGTGCTGCAGCTTTTGCAGTTCCAGGAAGAAGCATTTGGCAAATCAGTCAGCAATCCACCATTAACAAAGTTGCCTGTAGGTTGAGTTCTTTTGTATTATTCCTAAAATAATATCTACCGTTTTTCCGATATATCTTTAAAAAAAATATATATGTAAAATACAATTGTGTCTATTTTTACTAACATTAAGGGAAAGACCTAGCGTGAAATAGCAGGGTAAAAAGCCTAATGGATTTGCATAGCAATTGAACCTTATTCAATGTCTTTTATAGACTGCGCAAATTGTGCTATTTGTTCAAATATCATGCATATTTTCAGCACATATGCAAGAAAATATGCACATTCGATAACCTTTTATTAAGTTTAGACTAGTGCTAAGTTCAGAGTATTTTTGACAGGAACACCAGAAGTCACAGGGAATTAACTCTGCAATGTGCGAGTTAATAACATTCAAAGGATATCCGTTTAAAAGGACACACAAGTTAATAAAAAATAAAAAATTTATTTAGAAAATCAAGAGATGTGACTTGTGATTTCAAGTAAGAGAAAGATTGCCCCCCCCCCCTCCCCTATCTACTATTGGATTTCTAGACAAGACACTGATTATTTACAAAGAATTTATCATAGATCTTTCCCTGTAGTAACACATGTTATTTTAACAGTATCTACTTGGTTGTATTGGTTTTTGGATTGTAATGATTATGAATTTGAGTGAGATTATCATTTTAATATGGTAATTTTGAAATATTGAAACAATTTTGAAATATGGAAACATTTTTCAATTAAAATATTGATTTATTATACAATACAAAATTAATGCTTGGACTGTTGGTATGAATTATATCTTATATTTTAGTTATGAACTACACTTGATAAAACTGCTATAAATTTCAGATTTGTTGTGAATTTTTTTTAAGATTAAAAAAACTAACTTTTTTCAGATGAAATGTTTCCTGGACTTTAAACCGTGTGGTGCACTTTGTCAAATTCTTGCTGCTGTTTTCAAGTTCAAAACAGACCAAGGATGGTAACTATTCTGTTTGGTCGTCTTATTTTGTTGTAACTTTAAGCTATCAGCATTTGTAATCTTTGTTCTGCCATGTAGACATTAGAATATTTGTCCCAACTTTTATGAAAATGATGCTAGTTCTATAAGTTTGAAAAGTTGCAATTCATGCTCCCTATGGCCAAAACTAAACATCATTAATCCTTTCATTGCCAACTAATAAATATGCACCAGCAGCGCATTCAAGTGTTGGGGTGGACAACTTATCAGTGATATACTGTATTTGTTTCATCACCTTTTTGTCCCTTTAAGGTAATTTAATGACCATGGTCACTGATAGATGTATTATTTTTGTCATGTTGCTTCTGAAAGAAGCTGTTTGTGTTTTATGCAGGGTTGGCACCAATCGACCGCCCCCGGTTTAAACCAGCGGTTTTTACCGGTTAAAACCGCCCGGTCAATACTCCCGAAGTGGTCATTACTGGTCAATACTGGTCGATTGAACTTTACCCCCAATTTTAATTTATATTTCATGCCTAATTAAACAATATTGATAATATAAATTAAACAGACATGTTTCCAATAATGTCTTAAGCTATTAATACCCACTATTTTATACCTGTTCATGCAATTTGTAGGCCAATCTCTCAAAATTTTGCAAATAAGTCAAAGTTGGTCAATTTGATTTTTCTGGTTGATTGGACTTTTTTTCAATTCTAATGAATTATGATGCTCAGATAATTCTGTGCTTGATTCAACAAGAACCTGTCAATTACTGTGTATGAGTTGTTCCTCACACCCCACTGTCCCCACAGTCTTCTAACAGTCTTCTCACCTATACAGGTTGGGGCACCCAAAACTGATGATAGGGCCTTAAATGGCACGTTTTTGACACAATCCTTACTTGTCATGTTTTTTTACATTGATTTCTTTAAATACTTTTAAAACAAAATAGTGAAAAAAACATCAATTTTTATTGATATAAGAATAAAAAACATAATAAGAAATAATTATTAAAAGAAAAAATAATTGAAAAGAAGAGTAGACCCACAATTGGAAAACATTATTTGTTGGCAAAATCAAGAACTTTGATTGTTTATTCATTTGAATACCAATTGAACTTTTTAATATGAAAGGGAAAAAAACCTCTTAATACAGAAAGGAAACAAGTTAGAAGTAACTATTAAATTAATAGCAAGTACAATGTAATCTTCTTGTGTGAGTGATATGAAATAGCCTAAGGGCAGATTTGCTTAACCCTTTGCATGCTGGGAAATTTGTCGTCTGCTAAAATGTCGTCTGCTGAATTTCTAAAATTCGCATTTTCTTCGATTTTTTTCAAAGAATACTATCAGAATAGCAAACAGTTTGGATCCTGATGAGACGCCACGTTCTGTGGCGTCTCATCTGGATCCAAACTATTTGCAAAGGCCTTCAAAATTCGGTTCCCGCATTGTAAGGGTTAATTGTCAATATCAGAGACATAACACTGCACGCATTTTATTAATAACTAAGAGGCCAGATTTATAACCCTAGAATACACAAGAGTTCTGTTTGTCCATCTGCTTATCAAATAGATATATCAATAGATATGTGAAATGTTATGGTACCTACAATAGTAATAATACAGATGTGATACACTGAGATAAAGATATTGCCTTAGTCCTTATGTAACTTTGTACAGCTTTAAAGAATTTTTTACAATAAATAACTCGGAAAAAAGTTTATCAATTACAGAATAATTATTGATTTAATATAAAATGGCTCCTTTGTAATGTTTAAATGCTACAATTTTCAATCGACCAGTATTGACCAGTAAAGACCAGTATTGACCGGTTTTAACCGGGTATTGACCGCTAGCCCGGTCAATACTCAATTGACCGGTCAATATGCCAACCCTGGTTTTATGGTCCAATCAAGCCCATTGGGCTACCAAACTTTGCTTATATTTTGTGTATGATATCACCCAAGATTTAGACAAGTACAAGCCCTCTGTTGTCAGTTGGATTAAAATCGTGTTTCTCTTGTGGATAACAAAAAGTAAACACAGCATAAAACCCTTACCATGTACAATACTTTTTTTCTTAGCACCAATGTGAAATAATTGGATACAATAGCAGGGTTATAGATAATTGTTGGGGAATATTGGGTAATCAACCCCTGTTTTTGAAAAAAATAGGGTTTTTGTAAACTCAATAGAGTTTTAGCAAAATTGTTCACCCCCTACTTTTGAGCTTAATTGGGTTTTTCACCCCCCGTTTTTTTAACTCAATTGGGTAATTAAGGGAATGACATATATAATATAATAAAAACTACTAAGGTTACTATATTATTTAAACAAATTGAATTCATAAAGGTACCTGTACATAACAACAAACAATTACTGAATTTCTGATCAAAGTTAATGCATTTTTGCGTAAATAAGACTGAGTCCATAAAAATCACTGCACAATTGATGAAGTTATGGCTGTTCAAAGAGATGCACCCCGTTTTTGGGTCATTTTGAGTTGAATACCTTGAAAATGAAAGTAGAAATAGTACGGGTCCATGAATAATTACAATAATATCCCAAAGATTGATAACCGCTGGAAAGACTGCCTTCTTTTCTTCATATGAGGGCATATAAACTATCCGGTAGATTTTTGTACGGAAAATAACCAGTATAAAAAATACGCCCGGTGTTCGTAAGAATTGCCTTGCGTGACGCTAGTTTTTTTTATGGGAACTACGTTATTAAATTTGTGTTTGCGTTTTTGTATGCTTTATTTTGAATTTTATAATTATGTTTTTGGTTATTTTAATTGGGTAACAACGCAAATACGCTTGTTATCTATAGCCCTGACAATAGGAATTTTTTGCCTTACCAGAATATTGTGAAGTTACTTATTTAATATCTGTGTTAGAGACATAAGTCAACTGTTAAGATTCATTATATATCACTTACAAGCATTTAGTCATTTTAGTGAACATTTTGTGCAACAATTTCAAGATAGTTCATTGTGTAAATTACCACCGTTCAGGAGGAGAATGGACTTCCAGTCCCCGTCTCGTATGGACCGCAACGTAGAGATGTTCATGCAGATAATGAAGTCCCTGCAGACCAACAAGTGCCATGTGCAGCCCAACATCTGCATCAAGTCGACACTGGACAAGCCCCTGATCTCGCGGCTACGAGACATCATCAAGAGACACCAGGGGCTGATCACTGACAATGAGGACGAGGCTACACATATCATCCATGGAATGCCTTCTGCAGCCAGTACAGAGGGTCAGTGAGATAGAGGGAAGGAAACTCTAATTCTGTCATTAGCTGACTTTGGTTGTGGGAAAACTGGGCTTAATGCATGTTTGTAGTGTCCCAAATAAGCCTGTGCAGTCCGCACAACCAATCAGGAATGACGCTTTCTGCCTCAACTTTCTTCAAAATCAAATGAAAAAAAATCCATAAAATCTAGTCCCTGTTTACTTTGTGCGGACTGCAAAGGCTAATCTGGGACAACACTTTAGGCACATGAATTATGCTCAGATTTCCAGGACGTGACTCGGCTAATTTAGCCAATAATTACTCTTATTTGATTGATTGTATTTGGTTGCCACTTTATCTTTATAAAAAGACCTTAGCTGAAGTGGGAAAAATTTTGCCTAAGTGATGCAAAATAAGGCTTAATAAAATTCTATGAGGATCTTTAAAATTCACATAAATAGCTTAAATGAGAAGAAGAATTTAGATGTAGTTTGGCGAATTCCGCTGATGACCATTTTGAAACAGCTTTTGTAGCCCTGTGGCCATTTTGGAAAGTAAAAATTATAATTGGACTAAAAATGTTGCTCCTTTAACATAAAGAAGTATTGCTCATTTATGTATTATGCTTATAATTTTTAATTGAAAATATGTAATCTTTAATGACTATTGTCATAGTTAGTTAGTTATTTATGTAAATATATACTTCTTTGGAAAAAATACAATGTTTGCAAATGTTAAGCTTCATAATGGATAACAGAAGTGTTATTTTATGATGCCTGTTTTTCAGAGGAATGGTGTCGCCCAGTGTTGAAAAGGGACAGACATGCCCTTGTTCACTTCTGGTACACTCCAGACAGGTAACTTGAGGGCATTGTACAAACATGCTATAACTTCACTGTTCTAACGGGGGAAAAATGCTGGTAAAGTGGTTCGTGTAAATTTAACCTAAGTGCAACAATCCCAAATTGTAAAAAAAATCTATAATGTGTTTTCATTTTTTAATTGATTTTTTTTTAAGAATTGTAAATAAATGCAAAGTTAAGAATTGTTCAATAGTTATCATTAAAAAATTATATTAGTATTATAATATACATATCATGTTTGTTTGCTCCATGTTCTCTGTGCGGGTCTCTAATAAGTTTTGTTCAGCAATCAAGCCCATAACTGTGTATTTTTAGCTATGACACATGGATGCCAGATTTGGGCTGTGAGCAGGAACCAGAGCCTGCATGGTCCCAGTCAGGAGCGTGGGAGGTGAGTGGCCCCAGAACACATGAGGGGCTGTCGACTATTTTATATTAATGTGGAAAAAAGGTGATGTTTTTTGTTTATAAGGGACATTATATGAAAGAATAATTTCATCAAAGCAGTAACCTTTAATTGAGAATGTATAGGTCCAATTTTGGAAAAATATGTACTTCATTGGAAATGGGTCCCTAAAATGGGAACGGAAAATAACTCTGGTATCATATACAATATCAAGAGACTGAGAGCATATTAGGTGAAATGTGATACATACCATGTCTTGAAACATAAGCCTATTGTAAATGTCTGTCTTGTATAGACTCAAATTCTCTTCTTAGCTAGAATGTCAACTTTCTAAAGTGGAAGTTTTAGTAATCCAATCTGTCATTCAAGGTATATTACTAAAAGATATTTGTGTAAATTGTAACCTAAGTTTACCAAAAGCTTTTTACACGGCCATATTTTCTTCAAAATGCAATAAAAGTATAGTACCTTCAATTCCCAGGTAGAAAAAATCAACAGCCTTATAAGAGCTGAGCCCCAATTGAACAGGTTTTTCCAATACTTAGAAAAGTGTGCAAGACATCAGCTGGCTATTCCTATTGTATTGATCTAGTTGTCTGGTCAATGTGTGATCACACCTGGTGAAGGTGCTAATACTTCCAGTGTTCCTCCTTGTGCTTTATACACAGAGCCACATCTGCCTTAACACAGGAGGGACTTGTTGACTCTGAAGAGCATACCTTTGAATATATATTTGTATGTACATTGGTTAAATGTGTGCTAAATTTTTGTTCTTGACGTAAGTATAGTAGTTATTATTGGTGTTATGAAAGATTGTTCTAATGAATGTCTAGTTTGTTTTGTATTTATTGTAATACTGTGTTCTATATTTATAATATTTAACAGAGACAATTTTTGAAGTTAAATACTTAAAATTAAACTTTAAATTTATTGTTTGCTGTAAGTAAAACGTTCTATAAATTCTTTATTTACCACTTATCATAGCATGTCTTAAATTGTCACATTTTTTTGGGTCACACTACATTGAGTTAGGAAAATAGGTTTAATTGTAGTGGTAAAACTGCATTAAATGTATTTGCAGTTACTTTTTACACATGCATGTTGTTGACAACATTTCTATAGTGGGAGGTTTTCATGAAAGTTTGTTATTTGGTATGCGCAAGTGTGCATTCTATTTTTCTATATAGTGATACATATTATTTTATTAACAATTCAATAGAAATGTTGCTTCTAGATGAAAATGCTTTTTTATGTATCAACATTAAAATCTTTCCTTCTCAGAAGCAAAGTTAAAATGGCTATATGCAACCAGCTTAAAACTATAACAGGTTCAGGTTTTATTCTTATTGCTGCTTATCAGTATCTTGGGTTGGAAATCTAGGGTTGGAAATAAATCCTTGAACACTTTTATCTATCAAGAAATGTCTTTAATTTAATTTGATTTTCTAAGGGACTATAAACACATACAAATGCGTGTGCATGTGCATAAATTGTCTGCACAGGTTTCCACTTTTACTTAATATTTTGTTTGAAGGAAAAATCCAGTCAAGGTGGAAAGTATTGTCCCTGTTAAGCCTGTGTTGTCTGTATAGGCTTATCAGGGACGACACTTTACACTCGTGCGTTATGCCCCGTTATTGTGTTATGTGCAGGTGACTGCTAGGTGGCTGCTGGACCTGGAGGAATACAATGAGTGGATGAACGAGGAGGACTACCTAGCTGAGGAAGAGGTGTGTCTTGTCGTTGAGAAGTCCCGAGTCCGCGTGAGTACCATGGCAACACCACCCCCAGTCCGCCCCTACCCTGCCCCCTCATTACCTGTAACCCTCACACATAGCCCCACTGTCTTCTTTTTTCTATGGCACACACACAAATGCTAATACTCACTAGTTTTTGTTGCAATCTTTACATTATTATTTTTTTAAGTCACTAGCTCTAATCATAAGGCAATCATAGCACAGATACTAGTGAAAACATGAAAAATTTCTACTTATCTGTATACATTTATATGACTGAATTTCCATAAGATCAGATTGCCACAGCAGCCTGTTTTGGTAAGTGGTAAAGCTGCTTTTGTCTGAAATAGCAGTAATATACAAGTTAAGTTTAATACGCAGTACAATTAAGGTTTCTCAAATTCTTAACTGTTGTTTCAAATACTTTTCTAATTATTTACAAATTGTCAATTTATTATTTTGATCCAAATTAATGTAGATCACTGTATACAAAAACATTAACTATTTTAATTGTTGTTTGTAAACTTTGACATATTTATCAATTTTATTTGCTATTTGATATGAAAAAGCATATTATGTATGAAACCTTTTAATGACATTTGTTGAAAATTACACTAATTAGTGGAAATGGTGCATGCATTTTGTTAGTACTGCCTCTTTATTTCAAACAGATTGCCATTGTCGATGAAATGAGGATGTATTTCATGGTGTTTCACACTGAGATTTAAATAGTCTACGCCTTCCTTTTTATGATCAGTTTTGCTATAACAAAACATCAACAATTTAAGATATACAATTTTGACTTTGTGTAAAGCTTAAGCTTAATCTAATTGATAAAATACTCATTAGCAATTGTACACTAGTTTGTTTGTCAGTCAGAGTACATATGGGAAAATATGTGTGTGAAAGGGTTCAAAGTCAGGTCCTAAAAGATGGTGTTGTTTTGGTACTCATTGTTTCTTTGCATATGAATTCTCTTACTGCTGTTTAAATCTATATTAATCAAATAGTTTATGGATTGTACTCTACTCAGTTGCATAATAATGAAATCTCTATTTTAATTTGCCTTATTTGTTGAAAAGTATGAAAACAACAATTTAAATCAGTTTTCTTTTGTCGAATTTTGAAAACAAACTTTCATGCACATCGTAAAACTATTAAAAATGTAAGCACTTCTGCATTCATCAGTTTTACTATTGGATAGTTTTGAATGTTATGAATCTCTAATTTCAGTACGAAACAAAGAAGATTAAGAAGAAGTTTCCAACCAAATACACCATGGATGATGTAAGACTTCAAATATTATTCTAAAAGCCATTGTTAAAACAGTTAAATAGAAAAATAAAGAACTACTATTATTGTACCATTCATCCTTATACTGCCATAATACATGGGCCCACATATTCAACGTTAATAATGTTTTTACAGTAGAATAATGTTTAGAATAAAATTTCTTGAAATAGCGAATACCATAAGCCAACTATAAAACTTCACTAGCCTGTGTGGTGTGCAGGATACCATAAGCCAACTATAACACTTCACTAGCCTGTGTGGTTTGCTGGATGCCATAAGTCAACTATAAAACTTCACTAGCCTGTGTGGTTTACAGGATACCATAAGTCAACTATAACACTTCACTAGCCTGTGTGGTTAGCAGAAAACCATAAGCCAACTATAACACTTCACTAGCCTGTGTGGTGTGCAGGATACCATAAGTCAACTATAACACTTCACTAGCCTGTGTGGTTTACAGAATACCATAAGCCAACTATAAAACTTCACTAGCCTGTGTGGTTAGCAGAATACCATAAGCCAACTATAAAACTTCACTAGCCTGTGTGGTTTGCAGAATACCATAAGCCAACTATAAAACTTCACTAGCCTGTGTGGTTTACAGAATACCATAAGTCAACTATAAAACTTCACTAGCCTGTGTGGTTAGCAGAATACCATAAGCCAACTATAACACTTCACTAGCCTGTGTGGTGTGCAGGATACCATTAGTCAACTATAAAACTTCACTAGCCTGTGTGGTTTACAGAATACCATAAGCCAACTATAAAACTTCACTAGCCTGTGTGGTTAGCAGAATACCATAAGCCAACTATAAAACTTCACTAGCCTGTGTGGTTAGCAGAATACCATAAGCCAACTATAACACTTCACTAGCCTGTGTGGTTTACAGAATACCATAAGTCAACTATAAAACTTCACTAGCCTGTGTGGTTTACAGAATACCATAAGCCAACTATAACACTTCACTAGCCTGTGTGGTTAGCAGAATACCATAAGCCAACTATAACACTTCACTAGCCTGTATGGTTTACAGAATACCATAAGCCAACTATAAAACTTCACTAGCCTGTGTGGTTTGCAGAATACCATAAGCCAACTATAAAACTTCACTAGCCTGTGTGGTTTACAGAATACCATAAGCCAACTATAACACTTCACTAGCCTGTGTGGTTTACAGAATACCATAAGCCAACTATAACACTTCACTAGCCTGTGTGGTTTACAGAATACCATAAGTCAACTATAAAACTTCACTAGCCTGTGTGGTTTACAGAATACCATAAGCCAACTATAACACTTCACTAGCCTGTGTGGTTAGCAGAATACCATAAGCCAACTATAACACTTCACTAGCCTGTATGGTTTACAGAATACCATAAGCCAACTATAAAACTTCACTAGCCTGTGTGGTTTACAGAATACCATAAGCCAACTATAAAACTTCACTAGCCTGTGTGGTTTACAGAATACCATAAGCCAACTATAACACTTCACTAGCCTGTGTGGTTTACAGAATACCATAAGCCAACTATAACACTTCACTAGCCTGTGTGGTTTACAGAATACCATAAGCCAACTATAAAACTTCACTAGCCTGTGTGGTGTGCAGGATACCATAAGTCAACTATAAAACTTCACTAGCCCGTGTGGTTTACAGAATACCATAAGTCAACTATAACACTTCACTAGCCTGTGTGGTTTACAGAATACCATAAGCCAACTATAAAACTTCACTAGCCTGTATGGTTAGCAGAATACCATAAGCCAACTATAAAACTTCACTAGCCTGTATGGTTTACAGAATACCATAAGTCAACTATAAAACTTCACTAGCCTGTATGGTTTACAGAATACCATAAGTCAACTATAAAACTTCACTAGCCTGTGTGGTTTGCAGAATACCATAAGCCAACTATAAAACTTCACTAGCCTGTGTGGTTTACAGAATACCATAATTTAACTATAAAACTTTACTAGCCTGTGTGGTTTGCATACGAGCAGCAATCTGTGAGACGGTTCTTATTCCATTTGTGTAAAGTGTGGTCAAGATTAGCACCTGCATTTCTCACTGGCAAATCTGAGATAGCACTACTATTTATTTCATTTTTTAATTTTTCAAGGAAGTCTCGTTAAAACATAAGTCCAGATTGGGTGGAAATTATCATGCCTGATTAGCCTCTGCCAAATACGCAAGCTTATCTGGGAAGACACTTTTGCTGATACATTTAAGGGGCCTTTTCACAGATTTTGGCATGTATTGAAGTTTGTCATTAAATGCTTTATATTGATAAATGTAAAATTGAATCTAAAAAGCTCAAGGAAAAAACAAGAGTAAAATTAAAGAAACAAAAAAAAGTAACCCTCAATGGGACTCGAACCCCACTGAACCCTGGAGTAAAAATCAATCGCTTAGTCCACTCTGCTATGCTTTATAATTTTCAGATTTTTAAATCATCAAAAGATGCATATCATGGATATTTTAGAGCATGGTCAATGTTGAGTATTGCTTTTTCCTCACAAATATCATCACTACAACGAAAATTTGCAAATATGAAACAATTTTTTTTTAATTTGTCCAATTTACCAAAACGTGAAAAGGCCCCTTTAAGCCCGGTTTTCCAAGAGCAGGACTTATATGAAATCAGCCTGATTTTCTGACAGCAAGCTGATTTTGTTTCACAGTTGACTGGAGATGAGCGCAGTAAGAAGAAGAAACGCAAGAGGTCGCCCTCTCCAGTCCAGGAGAAGAAGTCAAAACGTAAAGGGTATGTTAGTATGGACAATTGTTTTTGGTACATTTGCATTGACAATAAGGTCTGTTTACTTGGAATAGACAGTGACAGTCAGACTTTTAATGTAGTTATTTGTTGTTTTGTCCATAGTTTTGCAACTGAGTATTTGGTCAGCAAAAACACTGTTATTTTGTTCTTGCTAGCTCAAGACTAAAACTTTCGTTTTGAAAATGCAAAACAATTTACAGTTAACGCTTCATATCCCTGAGGGATGTGATTATGAAACACATTGACGAAGGAAAATGTATTTTTATATTTTGATAGATCTAGAAAAGTTATGAACTATTTGTACTCTTAACGCATGAGCATACAGTGTCATCCCAGATTAGCATGTGAAGTCCGCACAGGCAAATCAGGGATGATACTTTCTAAGTAAACTGGATTTTTGTTTAAAATATAACTCGTTCAAACAATAAATCCAATAAAGCGGAAAAAGTCGTACCTGATTAGCCTGTGCCTTCTGCACAGGCTTATCTGGTACTAAGCCCAGTTTTCTCAGAACAAGGGTCAATTTTTACCCTGTTATTATACCATGTTTAGGAGCCGTCAGTCGATGGCGGGGTCCTCAGTGAAGAAGGGGCGGAGAGATGACGAGGAAGAGGATCTGACAGCTGACATGGAGGACCCCACACCAGAACCCAACATACAGGAGGTCCCTCTGTCCAAAACTGGTCAGTACAAGATGGGCTCCCATGATCTCATATTATGTCAAATACAGGGGGGGGATTTCTTTGCACCTGTCCATCAGTACGTCTGGTTGTCTAACCTTAGATCTAAGTTTCTGGGAGATATTTAGAGAAGGCTTTGGTGTACAACCATGCAAATTGGTGTAATGGTAGGAAAGTCTATTGATTGGTGTACAACCATGCAAATTGGTGTAATGGTAGGAAAGTCTATTGATTGGTGTACAACCATGCAAATTGGTGTAATGGTAGGAAAGTCTATTGATTGGTGTACAACCATGCAAATTGGTGTAATGGTAGGAAAGTCTATTGATTTTAAGTGCAACAAGTCAAGGTCTCAGGGGGTTGTCATGACAAATTTGTTTCAACATGATATTTTGTAAATGCTTTGACCAAAGACCATGCATGTTAATATCATGGTTGCTTGTTACAAAAGGAAAAGGTAGTTTGAGTTTGAGGTAACCTGATGAAAGGTCACAAGGTCGGGGCATTTGTTTCTGCACAATATATAGAGAATATATGGTTGGTGACTTTTGATATCATGTGACATAAGACGAGTCTGATATGGCGTAGGAAAAGGCGAGGCTTGCCGAGCCTTTTCACACGCCATATCGGACGAGTCTTATATCACATGATATCAAAAGTCACCAACCATATATTCTATTTATTATGCCACATTTTAAAGTAAATAAGAAAATATTCACAAAACAAACAAAAAAAACAACCGCTAAATTCATTGATGTAGATATGGTAATAAATATGCAAATTAGTAGCAACCTGATTACAACCGCTAGCGTCGATGCATATATATTTTCACATTAAAAAATAGTTCAAAAGTAAGCAACAAACAATCAAATTTAAACGCACATAATACAAAAACTGAAGCGAGAAATCGAAACTTAAAAGAACAATTTATGCACTAAAAACACAATACCAATATTTTTTTACAATAACACATTCGACATATACTTCCAAGAGTACACACCAACCGCTATTTTCAAAGCGAATGTGTTGAGTGAAAATTTTAAACAATAAATACAATAATCAAATGGAACGGGATTTTGACGTAGTGCGCAATTTGGAAGTGATAAGAGTGATTTATTTTTCAACTTGTCCATCTCCGTAATATACGTTTAGTTGTGAGATGTTAACAGTTTTCCCCAAAAAACAGGCCTTCACGTGCGAAGTCAAAGTGGGTGGGGAACGCGACTACATGTGTATTTCGAGTCGCTGGAACTTCATAATAAAGCTGCTTTTGTGCAATATTCAGCGACGTTACCTGCTGTGCGTTAGACGAAACGAAAATGCTTTGGTTTTGCATCGTGTTTTGAGACTGTCAGGGTGACATGATGGATAAATTGCTGTTTGACTGACAATAAATGAACATGTTTGTGTTTGGAGATTGCTGAGGTTAATATCTTCACAATTGGGAAATCCTAACATAAGTTGACTGCCAGTTTGACCACTGATCTGCATAATATCAGTGGGAGAGCATGCTGAATCTCGCAGCTTCTGCACCATATGTTTCCTGGCCGAGTGGTTGGTAAGTTTCATTGTTATGTATACATGCTTAAACACACATCTTTCATTATTTGTGCCATTTTTTTACACCCATTCTCATGCTGATGAACTAATGATCAGTGCCAGTTGTTCTACTGTCGCGAACTGTTTATTCAAAATTGTGGAAAAATGAGTTGCGCGCTGTTCGAAATTGTGAAAAAATGAGACACGCACTGTACCAAAATTTGAAAATGAGTCGCGCACTGTTGAAAATTGTGGAAACATTAGTTGCCCACTGTTCATTATGATTTCAAAATTGTGGAAAAATGAGTCCCACACTTTTCATAAATTAAATTTTGAAAAAATGAGTCACGCGCTGTACAAAATTTGTAAAATGAGTTGCTCACTGTTCAAATTTTTGCAAAAAAAATAAGTCATGCACTGTTCATTCAAAATTGTGGAAAAATGAGTTGCGCACTGTTCACAATTGTGAAAAAAATCATGTCACGCGCTGTACAAAATTTGGAACAATCATTTACGCACTGTTCAAAAATGGGGGACAATTTTGTGGGGCACTGTTAATTCAAAATTACAAAAAAATAAGTCACAAACACTTCAAATTGTGAAAACACATGAGTTGCGCACTGTTCAAAATTTGTAAAAATGAGTCGCTCACTGTTCAAAATTTGGAACAAAAGAGTCACGCACTGTTAATTCAACATGGTGGAAAAATGAGTCGCGCACTGTACACAATTTTAAAAAATGAGTTGTACACTGTTCAAAATTGTGAACAAATTGAGTCACGCACTGTTCATAAAAAAATTCACTGTTGAAAACTGTGAACAAATGAGTTGCGCGCTGTGCAACTTTTTTGAAAACATGTGTCGAAAACTGTTCAAAATTGTGTCGCCCACAGATCAACATTGTGAAAAAATGAGTTGCAAACTTTTTTTAAAATGTGAAAATTTGAGTCACGAACTTCTTTAAATTGTGAAAATTTGAGTCACAAATTTCTCAAATTAGGAAAACAAACACCTATTCCCTTTATAAGCAAAAAAAGCCCCGAGTCCATAATAAAAATATTTTAAGTTAAAAGAAATTCTTAATTATTTTTATATAAAGTGGAGTTTATACATTTTCATTTTGTATTTATAATATTGTGTTTATTAAAGTTGTAATTTGTTCAAGTTGTGCCATAAAAATGTTATTAAAACACTCTATTTTGAAATGTTATCTCCTGTTGGATTTGTTTTATTTTATTATAATATGAAATGTTTTTCTTTTAATGGCAGAAAGTTGCGACCACACATTCCATGGGTGATGATATCTACCAAAATTCTTGGCGGCACAGTTCTACCCTCGTCAGTTGCACTTGTCCGAGTCTTTCTCTGCCTCTCAACCAACTCGAGATATTCCCCCCCCCCAACTGCATCCCGGCACAGCTTCACATCAACCCATCTAATTAATTTGTCGGAAAGGTAATACTTTTTTGTCGACAAATTTATTTTTGAGAGTATTTATGTTATTGTTTTATCTGAACATGTTATAAATCTATATGTCACTATATTTATAAAGTTTAAATTTTAATACAAATTATTTATCTGGATTTTTATTTTTAACCCTTTTCATGCTGGGAAATTTGTCGTCTGCTAAAATGTCGTCTGCTGAATTTGTAAAATAATCATTTTCTTCATTTTTTTCAAAGATTACTATCAGAATAGTAAACAGTTTGGATCCAGATGAGACGCCACGTTTTGTGGCGTCTCATCTGGATTCAAACTGTTTGCAAAGGCCTTCAAAATTCGGTTCCAGCACTGAAAGGGTTAAAGCAGTTTTGCAATGAATGTTTGATGATGTTTTTTTTTCTAAAGGATTCTTTATTTTATTTTCAGGTTGACTACACAAATTTCCTGTTTGGTTGTGGAGATAGAATCATTTTTTTGTGAAAGTTTGATTTCAGACACTTAAAAATTGAAATTGTCATGTATTAATAGGCATGGCAGGCATTAGCAAAGCATCTCAATCAAGTATTAATTATTTTACTTTGTCAATGTTAATTCATTGTGTATGCTATTCACCTGTTTGCCTTGCTTTTTATAAGAATGACACAAAAAAGGAAAGCATTTGTAAAGTATTAGTGAATATTTGTCATAAATTCTTCTTTAACTTGATCAAATCTGTCATATTTTATTTAAAATGTGTTAAGTATATTTGTGTTACGTTTTAAATGTTTATCATTACTGTTTTAAATTGTGTTCATCTGCAGCCAATGAATGGTAGCGGTGCACATTTGTATTTGTTTATTTTTTTTCCATTGATTAATGCTCATTTAATTTATATTTCCCTATAGATATATACTTAATAAAGTGTTAGTTTTGTTAAAGAAAACAACTTGTTGTTTATTAATGTTCTAACTTCTGAATAAAATATGAATCGATGTTTGTTTCCATTTAAATCAAAGAAGCGACATACCACGCCTACAAAAAAGTAGTTCTCAGAATGGGCGGAGCTAAAACATGGAACGCTAAAAAAATTCTTTTAGTAAACCAAATATGGGCGGAGTTTTAAAACGGATTTTGATGGGCGGAGCTTAAAACTGTTATCGGATGGGTATCCGATAACACTTTAAAATATCATGTCAGCGTCTCCAACGTAAATGCGCTGTCGTGGCATAATAAATTGTGACCTCTTTAACCTGCAATCATGAAACTTAGTGTAGTGGTTTCTTGGGTAGAAAGAAAGTTCTAAGTAAGAAGCCTAATAAATTTTAGTTTATCAGGTCATAGGTCACAGGTTCTTGTGTCATACAAGTAGTTTACTAACACTATGTAGAGAATTATTAGGATCATATAAAGAATGCTGATAAGTCTTGACAAAAGATGACCCTTATGATTTTCAAATCAAGAGATCCAAGGCCATAGTCACAGAAACAACTTATGCAATTCTTGTTATTTATCATCTAATAAAGTTTTCACTGATTTGTTTGACCAATTTCTTTTTATATGTGTAGTAGGTATCATATAACACATCCTCATGCTTTAATTTTTCAAAACCAAAATAATTTTCAATTAACCAACACTGCAATTTGTTTTATATTACCTGATAAATCATAAGACACCATGTTCTGATCATTTTAAGCAAAGTCTGACTATTAAATATTCTATAATTTACATCACTGCCAAGCTGTATGGAACATTTCAATTAACCCATTTATGCCTAGCATCTAGAAAAAAGGCCTTGGCAAACAGCGTAGATCCAGATGAGACGCCGCATGATGCAGTGTCTCATCAGGGTCTGCGCTGTTTGCTTAAAGGAATTTCTGTAAGAAATATTCTAAATATAGAAATAAATATACTAGACATCCCTAATTTTGGAAATAAATTGATCCAATTGAGAAGGATGGGAGAGTCCACTAGGCATAAATGGGTTAACAATGTATATAATGATGCTTGTATCTCTGCAGCACCCCGTAGCAGCAAAGACAGTGAGTTGCAGCCCCTGAAGGGAGGCACCGTGGTAGACATGGAGGAGGAGCAGGCACAGCAGGTGAGACTGGGGCCTGGGCACAGGGGCATCAATATCTGTGGGGGAAAGGGGGGGGGGAGCATGCAGCAAGGGTAGTGAGTTGCAGCCCCTGAAGGGAGGTACTGTGGTGGATATGGAGGAGGAGCAGGCATAGCAGGTGAGACTGGGGCCTGGGCACAGGGGCATCAATATCTGTGGGGGAAAGGGGGGGGGGCATGCAGCAAAGACAGTGAGTTGCAGCCCCTGAAGGGAGGCACCGTGGTAGACATGGAGGAGGAGCAGGCACAGCAGGTAGGGGCTGGGAAGGGCAGGGCACTGGGTGTAGAGGGCAGGGCACTGGGTGGAGAGGGCAGGGCACTGGGTGGAGAAGGCAGGGCACTGGGGCTTCATATCTGGTATCAATATAATTGTGTGGGGCAGGGGGATGGGCCAATGATCGCATGGTTAGCGGGTCTTTTTGTAGCATAGGGCGGCGTCCAGTGTGATTTTGAGTCTCACTTAAAATTTTACCCGACGTTGGGAAAGAATTAAGTTGAGATTAAAAGAAGATCAGACGAACAGTTATTTCCGGTTGGTTTACCGACATCAGATTCGTTGTACGTGTATCATGACGAGCTCTGTTCAGCGCCCGTCAGTCATCATGCGGAGACCCTCCGGTCATCAGACGGTCGCCGGCCAATGTGTGTGTCCCTTACAATACCTTGATTTTTGCCGATACCCGTACAATGAATTTGATGTCAGGCAATAGCCCTGCGATAACCGGTCGTTGATCTTCTAATCTTTTTTAAATCTTAATCTGTACCCCCAGCAAAAACTTCCGGTTTTCAGACAGTTTCAACTTTTACACATTTAAACCCCAATGCATCAAGCCCAATTTCCAAAAAGAGGCTTAATACTGTTTTTATGCTTGTTGTAAATTCTGTTGCGTCTGCAAAAAAACCCAAAACACAATAGGTATCATATTGTAAATAAGTGTGGGTACTTGTGTTATGCTTTATTTCACGGTAAAATCCATCCTCACAATTGTTGATGCTGCTGCAGGCACACAGAGGAGCAGACAGATGCAGACAAGGTCAAGAAGGACAAAGATGAGCTATCCACTGGGCTTAATGCTTTGTGCAAAGTGTTGCCCCAAATTAGCTTGTGCAGTCTGCTCAGGCTAATCAGGGACAACACTTTTGGCCCTCTCTGGATTTTGGGATTAGAATTTGAATCCATTTTGCTGCAGGCGGGTGAAGGCGGTCACACAGATGAGCCCACTGATGCTGGTGAGACCAAGGGTGACAAGGATGAAGTAGAGGACTCGGTGACAGAGCAGACCCACCACATCATCATCCCAAGCTACGCCTCCTGGTTTGACTACAATGGCATAAACGCCATCGAGAGGAGGGCACTGCCCGAGTTCTTCAACGGCAAGAACAAGTCCAAGTCACCTGAAGTGTGAGTAGTTAACGAGTTGAAGGAGTGACTTCTCCTCCTGTCAGCTGATTTTCTTCCTTTCAATGTCAAAGTAATGTTTATGTCCCCCACCACTATAGTGGGGGACATATTGTTTTTGTCCTGTCTGTTGGTTTGTTTGTGTGTTTGTTTGTTTGCCCCAACTTTATTATTTGCAACAGGATATGTGTTTGTCAGAAACACTATGCCCCTTTTTACGCCGCTTTGAAGCTATATATTTGACCTTTGACGTTGACCTTGAAGGATGACCTTGACCCTTCACCACTCAAATTGTTCAGCTCCATGAGATACACATGCATCAAGTTATTGCAAATGTTAAAGTTGGGGCAAACAAACAAACACAAACCAACAGACAGGGCAAAAACAATATGTCCCACACTATAGTGGTGGGGGACATAATAACTTTTGCAATATTGAAGATAGCAACTTGATATGTGGCATGCATGTGTATCTCATGGAGCTGCACATTTTGAGTGGTGAAAGGTCAAGGTCATCCTTCAAGGTCAAAGGTCAAATATATAGCTTCAAAGCGGTGCAAAAGGGGACATAGTGTTTCTGACAAACACATATCTTGTTCAACTGGTTATTAACTTAGCTGGATCAATATACATTTGAAGAGTTTATTTGAACTCTGTAAGGAAGTTAGGGCATTTTCCTCTCCTGGTGTTGTTCTTAAATCACTGCCCTGGTAGTGGTTGCTAAAGTATTGATATTTTCTATTGTAATTTATGCTAATTTTAATGTAAGTGACATCAAAATGGTAATTCAGTGTTTTGTGGTTTACAATTAAATACACAAAATGAACAATTCAGAGCTGTGAAATAACTTCATTATTTTAACAGCATAAAGCTGGTTTTGATATTAAAGTGTTAATTGCTTTTGTAGATTCCCCCAAAATATCTTTAATAATTGAATCAGATTTTCAATTTGTATGTGTACATATGAAACGAAATATGCAGAAAGAGTTTAAAATTAATTTTTGTTCTTTGTTTAAAATGTGCACTGAAGTTAGTGTAACTATGAAAATTACTCTGTTAAAATTAAAATTAAAATCATATTATAGAATTGCTGTTTCATGAAGCTTTATGGGAATGGCTATGACCAGAGTGTTTTTGTGTAAATTTTCATGGTCAAAGTTCAGCCTTCATCCCATCTAAAAAAATAATATATTTTCCCTCATGACTGCCTTAAATTCCCAAATGAAAGTTTAAAAAAAAAATACTTTAAAATGTCAGTTTATCTCCTTATCTAGGTCCTTGAGTTGAACCTTGGAAATATTATGTTCAAAAATAACACGTTTACCAATGTCCTTAACTTGGGTCAATTCCCAAACTGTTGAAAACCCCACTGCTTCCTGCTGTTTCAGGTATTTGGCGTACCGTAACTTCATGCTGGACACCTACCGTCTCAACCCTATGGAGTATCTGACCAGTACCGCCTGTAGGAGGAACTTGGCTGGAGATGTCTGTGCAATCATGAGGTATACTGGGTGCAATATTCACTTTTAGTTTAAGGGGCCTGCATGGTTGAAAGGAATTCACATCTGAGCAAAAATCGATTTAAGGTGGAAAGTGTCTTATCTGGGAACGAGTTTTCACACTCGTATTAAACCCCATTTTCCCAGAGCACTGCTAATTATGTGTCCTGTATTAATTGTGGGATCTGCATTTGTAAGAATCTGCATTTGTAAGAACATTCTGTTCGTACTTTATCAATACAATTAAATGAATACATTATAAAGTTAAATCTCAATGATTTAGTATATATTTTATTATGCCCCCCTTCGAAGAATATAAACTGATATTGTTTTGCACATGTCGGTCGGTCGGTAGGTCGGTCTGTCCACCAGATGGTTTCCGGATGATAACTCAAGTAAGCTTAGGCCTAGGATCATGAAACTTCATAGGTGCATTGATCATGACTGGCAGATGACCTCTATTGATTTTCAGGTCACTAGGTCAAAGGTCAAGGTCACAGTGACTTGAAATAGTAAAATGGTTTCCGGATGATAACTCAACAATGCTTACACCTAGAATCATGAAACTTGATAGGTAGATTGATCATGACTGGCAAATGACCCATATTGATTTTCAGGTCACTAGGTCAAAGGTCAAGGTCACAGTAACTCAAAATAGTAAAATGGTTTCCGGATGATAACTCAAGAATGCTTAGGCCTAGGATCATGAAACTTCATAGGTACATTGATCATGACTGGCAGATGACCCCTATTGATTTTCAGGTCACTAGGTCAAAGGTCAAGGTCACAGTGACTTGAAATAGTAAAATGGTTTCCGGATGATAACTCAACAATGCTTACGCCTAGGATCATGAAACTTGATAGGTAGATTGATCATGACTGGCAAATGACCCATATTGATTTTCAGGTCACTAGGTCAAAGGTCAAGGTCACAGTGACTCGAAACAGTTAAATGGTTTCCGGATGGTAATTCAAGAATGCTTACGCCTAGGATCATGAAACTTCATAGGAACATTGATCATGACTGGCAGATGACCCCTATTGATTTTCAGGTCACTAGGTCAAAGGTCAAGGTCACAGTGACTCAAAACAGTAAAATGGTTTCAGGATGAAAACTCAAGAATGCTTACGTCTAGGATCATGAAACTTCATAGGTACATTGATAATGACTGGCAGATGACCCCTATTGATTTTCAGGTCACTAGGTCTTAGGTCAAGGTCACAGTGACTCAAAATAGTAAAATGATTTCCGGATGATAACTCAAGAATGCTTACGCCTAGGATCATGAAACTTCATAGGTACATTGATCATGACTGGCAGATGACCCCTTTTAATTTTCAGGTCACTAGGTCAAAGGTCTAGGGCACAGTGACTCAAAACAGTTAAATGGTTTCCTGATGATAACTCAAGAATGATTAGGCCTAGGATCATGAAACTTCATAGGTACATTGAGCATGACTGGCAGATGACCCCTATTGATTTTCAGGTCACTAGGTCAAAGGTCAAGGTCACAGTGACCAAAAATGTATTCACACAATGGCTGCCACTACAACTGACAGCCCATATGGGGGGCAAGCATGTTTAACAAACAGCCCTTGTATGATATAATTTATTAGTTAAGACAATAAGGATTAGCAACAGATCAGAAAACTGTACATCACATAGGATGCAAGTTGCAAATCAGGAGATTTCCTGATACATAAATTAGAAGTATTTTAAGTAGAAAATGAGTCCTGTTACACACATGGTATAGACCAGTTGAATGTTATTGTTTACATTCGGGATTTTTCGCGCATGCGCACTGACTGGTTGGCAAAAAACACTGGTTACAGTAATGTAAAACATGTATATATGTCTTTTGTTTAGTCAATAAAACGATTCAAAAATCCGAAATAAACATTAAAACTCTTAAATAATAGTGCAAAAATATAATATTTAGTACCAATAAATGTATTTTCATAAATATAATTTCCTCTGTATAAAAATACGAATTGGTTATTAACATCAGAGTAAACGTGGTCGGAAGACTAAAAACTGGCAATCCCACAAATGAAAACAATTAATATTCTTTCGTATTCTTTGTGATAGTAAGATTTTGATAAATTATATTTCAAAGATAATAACACATACATTTATTTGATTATAATTATTATAAGTGGTGTAGATATTGTTATTGTTCATAAGCGAACGATCGAAAGTGTAAGAGGGACATTTAATCAATTATATAAAACTCAGCCCTTAAAGCGGAATACATTACATTTTTTAAACATTGTAGTGATTTCATCACTATTGAATGAATTATCGTTTCGTTTCCATCGAATGACAATATCATAAAGTTTAGCATAAATATGAAAAACAAGAACTGCATATTATGCAAATTGAACTGTCTTTGCGTGCACTCTTTTTACTGGTGATAAGGAGTGATAACAATCTAGCATTTTATGATAAATAAATCTATATATTAATTTATTTAACGCAAGTATTTGTTACCATTTTGTTGTTTGCTTTTTTTCATGATATCATTCGTACACTACAGTAACGTACGATCTTAACACGTCATAGCAGAGTTTACATTTGCCGGTACTCGTTAAATATGTTAATTGTGTAGCAGTGAAATTGCACAATAATTTTAATTTATAGTTATTAAACACTGTATTATTATGATTAAACTGGCTAATATATATATATATACACTAGCTCCTGTTAATCCATTTCGGACAAATATTTCAATTTTTTATAAATATGTTAAAATATTTTATTAAAGCAACTTTTTCGTATTTTAGCTTTACAATTTTGCTTAGATGATCGCTCAATATGCCAAGAGATGACATGGAGGCATCATAAATTGTGTTTATTTTACGACTTCAACAATATCGATTAAACAACACATTTGTTCAGTTGACTAGTTTAATGACATGATTAAAATATATTTTGCCTCCCAATACACATCACACAAATGAAATCGAATGTACATGTATAAAGTATTCACTAACAGATCTATATAATATATTATGCAAGTAAGAGAGTGGGATATAATGGCCGCAGCGTTAACCAGAAACAGCCGTTGGTAACCACGAGCCCCGAATGAGTGGATGATACACTCGTGGAAGTCGGCCGCAAGAAAACTATGCCTACCGGGGGTGGAAGAGCACACGTTGAATTACTGATGTGAAGTAACTATGCTATAGGAGCAACACCGCCTACCCAAGTAAAAATGCTCTTGCTCATCAAGCGACCTGGCCAGGAGAAACCATCTACTTGATTGGGCTAGACCTAGCTCTACCAGTCGCTTGACCTCTTAATATCCATGACCGCTTCACTTGCGATCACACTTTACTTGATCGCTCCACTTGCGATCACACTTTACTTGATCGCTACACTTGCAATCACACTTTACTTGATCGCTACACTTGCAATCACACTTTACTTGATCGCTACACTTGCGATCACACTTTACTTGATTGCTACACTTGCGATCACACTTTACTTGATCGCTACACTTGCCATCACACTTTACTTGATCGCTACACTTACACCTGCGATCACACTTTTACTTATCACACTTTTACTTGATCGCTACACTTGCGATCATACCACTTTTTATACCAATGGTCACTTGACCATTACACACTTTTTAACTTGGACATTTAGTACCAATGGTCACTTGACCATTACACACTTTACCAATAGTCACTTGACCATTACGCACTTTTTAACTCGGACATTTAATATCAATGGTCACTTGACCATTACACACTTTTTAACTCTGACATTTAATACCACGGACATTTAATACCAATGGTCACTTGTTTCAGAGTGCATGCGTTAATGTCTTCTGTTTCAGAGTGCTTGTGTTCTTGTCTACTGTTTCAGAGATCACGGGTTCATGTCTTCTGTCTCAGAGATCACATGTTCATGTCTTCTGTATCAGAGATCACATGTTCATTCTTATGTTTCAGAGATCATGCGTTCATATCCTCTGTTTCAGAGATCATTTGTTCATGTCTTCTGTTTCAGAGATCACATGTGTTGTTCATGTCCTCTATTTCAGAGATCATGGGCTCATGTCCTCTGTTTTAGAGATCACGCGTTCATGTCTTCTGTTTCAGAGATCACGTGTCCATGTCTTCTGTTTCAGAGATCATGCGTTCATATCCTCTGTTTCAGAGATCAAGTTTTCATGTCTTCTGTTTCAGAGATCACGTGTTCATGTCTTCTGTTTCAGAGATCACGTGTTCATGTCTTCTGTTTCAGAGATCATGTGTTCATGTCTTCTGTTTCAGAGATCACGCATTCATATCCTCTGTTTCAGAGATCACGTGTTCATATCTTCTGTTTCAGAGATCACGTGTTCATGTCTTCTGTTTCAGAGATCACGCATTCATATCCTCTGTTTCAAAGATCACATGTTCATATCTTCTGTTTCAGAGATCACGTGTTCATGTCTTCTGTTTCAGAGATCACGTGTTCATGTCTTCTGTTTCAGAGATCACGCATTCATATCCTCTGTTTCAGAGATCATTTGTTCATGTCTTCTGTTTCAGAGATCACATGTTCATGTCCTCTATTTCAGAGATCATGGGTTCATGTCCTCTGTTTCAGAGATAACGCGTTCTTGTCATCTGTTTCAGAGATCACGTGTTCATGTCTTCTGTTTCAGAGATCATGCGTTCATATCCTCTGTTTCAGAGATCACGTGTTCATATCTTCTGTTTCAAAGATCACGTGTTCATGTCTTCTGTTTCAGAGATCATGTGTTCATGTCCTCTGTTTCAGAGATCACGTGTTCATGTCTTCTGTTTCAGAGATCACACGTTCATGTCTGCTGTTTCAGAGTGCATGCGTTCATGTCTTCTGTTTCAGAGATCAAGCGTTTATGTCTGCTGTTTCAGAGATCACGCGTTCATGTCTGCTGTTTCAGAGTGCATGCGTTCCTGGAGCAGTGGGGCCTGGTGAACTACCAGGTGGACTCTGAGAGTCGCCCCACAGGCATGGGTCCCCCACCAACCTCCCACTTCCACATCCTGGCAGACACACCATCCGGGCTGCAACCTGTCAACCCACCCAGGGTCAACCAGGTAAGCAATGGGGTATCTCCAGATGTGCTTCTGTGGCTATATTCATGTGCGTAAAGTGTTCTCCCAGAATAGCCTGTGCAGGCCTCCAAAATTGGATTTAAGCTATGAAGTGACCTAAAATCATAAAATTCCAAAAATGCAAAACATTTTTAATTTGCCAACTGCATCAACTAATCTGGATCCACAATTTATGACTCTTTATTTAACTCGGTTTTCCCAGAGCGGGGTTCATTGATTTATTTTAAGCCAGAATGGCCTGCTTATCATCTCTTGAATATAGACTTGTTGACCATTTTGGCAATTGATGGACAAATACAGGGATGTCAATTGTCCGGATTATTCTTGAAATTCAGATCCGAGCCGTCTAGGGTCGTTTTTTGAGATCAATGAAAATCCGATGAGTTTTTAGGAGGGATTTGTTCGAGAACAAAATTAATATTTTTGTTATAGCTTCATCAGCTTTCCGGAAAATTGCGATTTGTACTGATTTTGCTGGTATTTTATTTCTAATTGCTTAGCGGATGGCACGGACATTAATGGTAACTGACTTAAAGACTAAGTACTTTCCGAAAATCTTAGAAGTCAACGAAGCGTTACATTGATGTGAACATTGTTTAATTACAGTGGATGCTTGTTGAAAAGAAGTTTTTGTTCATTTTCAGCCCTCTGCAGCCAAACAGATTGTGAATTTTGATGAAGGAAAAGATGGTGATTACAAAAAAGATATTCCAAACTTTGGTTTGCGCACAGATATCTATGGCAAAAAGAACAAGGTACACATTTGAATACATTGTTTCTAGAATCTAGATAAATATTTTTTCTAGGAGTTAAATGGTAAAAATACTTCAATGGAAACACAAATAATTGTATTTCACTTAAATAATTGAGAAAAACGTATTTGTATTTTCCAACTAGATTTTTGGTTTGCATTAATGTGAATATTTAAAAAATTGGTAAAGCAAATGTTTAGTTTACCATCAATAAAATTCCAGTTCCAAAGACCCCTTCCGCAGCACCTATTCTATTACATCTGCTGCCAGTGTTGTTGTTTTTTGTCAACTTTGGGGGAAAAAATTGGCTCCATGCCCAATCTAAAAAATATTTTCCCAGATGACTGCATACAATTCATAATTGAAGGTTTGCAAAAAAAATCCTTGTTTTTAAATAATTTGCTCAATTAAGTTCAATTCCCCATTCGACTGTCTAAGTAGATTGTAATACATGTACTTATAAGTTAAGAATATTATTCTCAATCAAAAAAATAAAATTGATAGCTAACAAACAACAACCGCTTCTAAAATTAAGTCAAAACAACTGAATTTTTCCAAATCCAAAGGGCGCTATTCAAAAAAATGGTGATAAAAACCACTGGTTGCTGTATTTGCAGGACAAAGGCTCTGCAACGCGTACACGAGACTGGACCGACCAGGAGACGCTGCTGCTCCTGGAGGCCCTGGAGATGTACAAGGACGACTGGAACAAGGTGTCCGAACACGTGGGGTCCCGCACACAGGACGAATGCATACTGCAGTTCCTCAGGCTGCCCATAGAGGACCCGTATCTGGAGGAAGACATGGGACACCTGGGTGAGGGGAGTTATCAGATTGGGTCACATGTCCAGAAGTCTAGTTGTTTTTGTATGCCCCCGGATTGAATGATCGGGGGTATATTGTTTTTGGCCTGTCTGTCTGTCTGTTTGTCAGTCATTCTTTCATTCATTGTGTGTGTCCCGAAACTTTAACATTGGCCATAACTTTTGCAATACTGAAGATATCAACTTGATATTTGGCATGCATGTGTATCTCATGGAGCTGCACATTTTGAGTGGTGAAAGGTCAAGGTCATCCTTCAAGGTCAAAGGTCAAATATATGGCTTCAAAGCGGCGCAATAGGGGGCATTGTGTTTCTGACAAACACATCTCTTGTTTTCTCTTTTAAGCTGATTTTCTCCTTCTAAATGCAAAATGTATTTGGCCATGCTCTGGGAAAATGGGTCTTAAAGCATGTGCATAGCATGTAGTCTCACATTAGCCTGTGAAGTTCACACAGGCTAATCAGAGACAAAACTCCACTTTAATGGTATTTTTCATTAAATGGAAGTATTTTCTTCGGGTAAATCAAGTTAAGGCGGAGAGTGTCGTTCCTGATTAGCCTGTGGGGACTTCACAGTTAAATCTGGGACGACATTTTACGCACATGCATGGAAGCTCTGTTTCCGAGAGCAAGGTTCACTTGAATTTGCACAACAACTTGGTATGATTCAAATGCAGGGGTGTGATTTCTTATTTAAGAAGGTCTCTGCTCCCAGAATCACACCTCTGAATACATTTAATAGCGTGAAAGTTGGTTTATGTATGAAAATAATTGTATTACTAATGTTTTGTGTTTGTTGACTTCAGGCCCACTGACGTACCAACCGCTGCCATTCTCCCAGGCAGGTAATCCTGTCATGTCTACTGTGGCCTTCCTTGCCTCCACAGTGGACCCACGTGTGGCCAGCTCAGCAGCCAAGGCAGCTCTCGGTCAGTTGATATATATGAGGCTTGCTGTGGGAAAACTGGGCTTAATGATTATGCATAAAGTGTTGTCCCAGATTAGCCTGTGAAGTTTGCATCGGCTTATCAGGGATGACACTTAAATTGTATTTTTTGTTGAAAGGCAGTTATTTTTCTAGCAAAATTCACTTTCAAGAGGACAGTGTCGTCTCTGATTAGCTCATGTGTACTGCACAGGCTCATCTGGGACAACACTACACACATTCATTTAGCCCGGTTTTTCCAGAAAAAGGCTCTTTTATAATAAAATATGTTTGTTCTGGTATATATTGTACTAATACACAGCAATGTAAATGGTTTCCTTTTAGTTTAACAAGACCATTAAGATACATTCGTTAAAATTTCTGTCATTTGAATTTGTGTGATGTATTAAACATTTACATTTGAAGTTTTTGTTAAGACCAATTTTACTCAAGAAAGTTATTGCCAACCAAAACTGTTTTAAGGGAATAATGATAACTTTCTTTACCAGCATGAGCCTTGCTAACACATTAAAAAAGGGGAATAATTTAAGATATGTTTGCTCATTGATTGTGATAAAATGTCTGATCAGAGTTTTTGTGATTTGAAATCATGAAATAACTATTAAATTCAGATTCTGCCTACAAGAAAATAGAATATGTTCTTAATACTTTGCTGACTACACATGAAAAACATATAATATCTAGTGTTTTAATCAGGGATCATATTTTTTCGGTTTTGTCGGTCCTAGACCGATTGGGGTCATGAAAGACCGATTGAAAATCCCAAACAGTCGGTCCGATTCTGTTTGCTGAAATTCCCATGTTATGAAATCGATTACACAGTGCACATGCTAACACACCCTAATTACATTCTTATCTCGATAAACCATTCGCTGCGGTCTCTAAACCGGTCAGGACCAGTTTATTGCACGTCAGCCGTCTAGTATCAGAGTATGACCCGAAGCAGCGAAGATTCGCGCTGTTGTGTATTAGTCATGCATGAATAACGCCGTGTCAATATCAATCGATAATTTCACTGGCATATACCTAGCACACTAATCGGTATGTAATGTGTACTCGTCCATGATAAAATCGTTGACAGTTACGTCGGAGATGAAAACCTTGATGTTATCCTCGTAGAAATTGTGCATTTCATGCATGATACAGTAAATTTTCATATAAACAAAGAAGACAATCGGTTATTGTGCAATAATTGTGGGCGGACCTTATACAGTGAAAGCACACGCTGTAACTAAAAAAAACATGCCGATATATTTCCACCAGCGTAATAATGTGGCAATAAATGAATAAAAGTCGCGGATCTGATCGACAGAACAGCTGAAAGTTGTTTTTATGGGCGGAACTTCACATAATATAGTACACAAGAAAAATAATATACATTTTATAAATCTTTAGTAAAAATCGTGTTAGAATCGAAATAATTCATGTACTTTATTGTTTGTTGTTGAATAACCCACGACCGGAAGTTTAGATGTGTGGTTTCAGATCACTCGTGCTTCGCACTCGTGATTTAATCCCTACGCATCTTAACTATCGGCTGTGGGTTATTCGACAACAAACGACTTTATAACGTACACAAATTATTTCTTAACTATTTGGTTTTGATATTGTCAGTAGCCAAACAACGCACAGACATTTGTTTGGTTCAGTGCATGTTTGTAAGCTATTATCGAGTCGCCAACGATTTAAAACATCGGTATAGACTTAAACAGATTAATAATTGACAACAATGAAAAAAGTCACATAAAACAGCACACGAAACAACAATGAAATTGCAAATGATAAAACCAATTGAGAAAACTCGTATGTTCCTTTTAAAAAAATGCCTTAGGGAATTTAACATTTATTTTACCACCTTCATGAATGGCAAAATCAATGGTATATATTTTAACGTAATTTGTCATGATTTCGGATATAAATTTTCGGATACTTTTCCCCATTTAAATCCAGACCGATTGATGTTGCGGGAAAATATGATCCCTGGTTTTAATGAATTTACATGATTTAAAATGTAACATTGTATTTTGAGCTCATCTGAAGAGAGCAAGATAATTACAAATGTAAGCCTCACGCTCGGAAAATAAGGCTTGATGAATTTGCGTTAAATATCATCACAGATTAGCCTGTGCATAAAGCACATGCTAATCAGAGATGACTCTTTCCACCTAGACTGGATTTTGTTAAGAAGAGACTTCATTTGTATGAAAAATTCCATAAAGTGGAAATTATCCTCCCTGGTTAGCCTGTGCAGACTGCTCACGCTAATCTTGGATGATACTTAAGGCACTGCATGGAGTCCCTTTTTTCTCAGAGTACTTTTTCTTGACAGAAACCTTTTCCAAGATGAAAGATGAGGTGCCTCCAGGGTTGATTGATGCCCATGTGAAGACAGTTGAGAAGGCTATTGCAGAGGGGCAGGATGTTGGACCAGAGTTCGGCCTTGAGCAGACTGGGATTGCAGGGACAGCACCAGATGAGGATGGTAGGCTTGTACAGTACAGACCTCTCTTAGGACATGGTGCAGGGACAGCACCAGATGAGGATGGTAGGCTTGTACAGTACAGACCTCTCATAGGACATGGTGCAGGGACAGCACCAGATGAGGATGGTAGGCTTGTACAGTACAGACCTCTCTTAGGACATGGGCCCAGTACCAGGAACATTCACAATTGTTAACTCAACTCAGAAGATGAGATCTGAGTTTCCACTCAGCTGATATTGAGAATGTCTGTCATCTCAAATTGTAGCTATACAAATATGCATATATTCCTCTGTCAACTCAAACTTAAAAGAACTTCTGTGAACACCAAATTGGGAATGATGATTTAAAGTCATCTCAAAAATTTAGAAAAAACTCAAATTTGTTTCAGAATATTGACTCAAATATGTTCGTGATACTTACCATGAACTTATTGTTTGAAAATGGAATTTAGATAATATTGGTTTATGATTTGTGCTGACCTAAAATTTCCCCTTTGGGCTTATTTAAAATGTTTTTAACCCTTTACCACTTAGATACGTATTTTGACGCATTTGTAGTCCCTGATGAGCAGCAAACAGCATACAACCTGAACAGACTGCGAGTGACTCGCAGGCTGTTCTGGTTTTATGCTGGTTGCAAAAGCCATTTACACTTTGCTTCTTATGGGGGGAATGGTTAAGAAGCTGGTAGCAGGTTAAGTGTAAAACAGTTGTATCCCATACAGAAATGTTATGCAAATACATCAGTATATCACAAAGACTTTGTTGAAGTACCTTGCAATACTAAATTTCTTTAATGTTGTTCCAAATTTTACCAAACTTTTAAGATGCTTCATCTAGTGTAATTGCCTAAATTGTATCAATAACTGTAGCATGCAATTCAGTCCATTTAAATGTGCTAATTCATGCAGATTGTATATAATGTTCATACCTTGTATATAACTTTCAGGGGAGAAGAAAGAAGAAGACAAAGATAAGCCTGACGGAGAGGTGAAGTCTGAGGGGGATACTTCTGAAGTCAAGGTACACTATTCTAGAAACAACACCAAGTAAAAAAGTTTGATGTGTCAGATCATAAAACCAGTTATACACCCAAATGCTTTTCATTAAATGTTCCAAGGCGATTTTTCGCGTATATGTGTTTATTTTGTACATGTGTGTCTTGTCTAGTGCATTTGTTTTGTGCCTTGTTGTATTGGATTGGTTCCTTGACATAAATAGAGGACTGCATTGTATTATAAGGTTCCTCTGTTTTTGATGCAGCTGAAGGTTTACTCTATGTGTATTTGCTACTTCATTTAAAGATGAAATGTTTCAGTAACTGCATGAAACTCCATTAATTATCATTCTGAATAAAAACACATGCCTATGCTGTCACTCATGATGTGCACTGTAAAGCCAGGCCCAGCTAGAGTTTTGTTAGGGCACTTGACTGTCATTCCAGAGCTCATGCCTGTTTTCCACAGGTCAGCTACATAACATGTATGGAAATAAGAATGAATTGATTTTTCCTCCAACATCTTCTCCCTCTGATTCAAGTTCTTCAGTAAGTCATTTACTGGCATGAGTTTGTCACCTTGAGTACTGATAAATGCCTTACATTGGTTAAGCTAGCTCAGTAAAAGTGTGTAGGTTAACTAGCCATCTTGTTATGAATGAGCACAAAAATGAATATTGTAATACCTGTAAAATGGCTAAAAGAAATACGAGACATTGGGAAAACATGGTTTTATATGTTGAAAGTATTTCCCAGATAAGCCTGTGAAGTCTGCAACACTTTCCGTTTTTTTTTGATGTTTTGTTTAAAGGAAGTTTCATGTCAACAAGTTAACTGGCATCCCTGATGATCCTGTGTGGACTGCACAGCATAATCTGTGACGACACTTTACCCTCATGTCTTAGGCCTAGTTTTCTCAGAACTATGCTCACATAATCAAAAACAAAAGCTATGAAATCTATTTTTTCTTTCACCAGAAAGAACCGATGGAGACAGAGGATGGAGAGAAGAAAGATGACAGTGCCAAGGAGACTGACAAGACAGAGGAAGCTAAACAGGTGGGGCACTTCTCTCAGGCATTCATACTGCTCTGTTATAATAAATACATTTGTCATGAATGTCAAGATGATAAACTTCTAGGTTTGCACTCTTCCATTTTTCATGAGACTATTTTAGTGAAATATTATGAAGAAAAAGAGCCAATGTATTTTCGGGGTTGGTTTGGGGTAGATCAGTTTTATGTTATATTATGGCGAGATCATACCGGTACTTTAATAGTTATTGTTTTAGAAATCAAAGCTGCAAATATGTTTTATTGTGTATAAACATTAGCATTCAACTATAAGAATTATTATGCTATACTATATGAGTCCTTTCTTAGGCTGATCAATTGAATAAAAAGTTATTTTATTAATGTCATATAAAACTTAAATTATAATTGCCAGCACAATCAGTAACATGCATACCGTAATGCTCTAAGTTTTGTGACGCTCTAAATTTTCGGACATCCTCATTTTTAGCCAAAATATTATATATTTTTGTCCCCTACTGGTTTTACCGGAGGGGACTTATGGTTTGCGCTCTGTGTGTCCGTCAGTCTGTGAGTCTGTCACACTTTTCTGGATCCTGCGATAACTTTTAAAGTTCTTAATATTTTTGCATGAAACTTGAAACATGGATAGATGGCAATATGGACATTATGCACATTATTTCATTTTGTTCCTACGTCAACATTTTTGGTTGCTATGGCAACAAATAGACTAGAAATACTGCTGAAAATGGTGGTTTTCTGGATCCTGCGATAACTTTTTAAGTTTTTCATATTTTTCATGAAACTTGAAACATGGATAGATGACAATATGGACATTATGCATGTGATTTCATTTTGTTCCTACGTCAAAAATTCTGGTTGCTATGGCAACAAATGTGATTTTTTTTTTTATTCTGACAATGGTGGATTTTCTGACAATGGTGGAGCCGGTAGGGGACATATATTGCTTGGCAATAGTCTTGTTTATTCTAAATTTTCAGACATACTGGTTTTTGTCCACAATTAATGACTCTTAATTTTCAGACAGTTTATATCACAATGCTATTTTACCAAATTTTGCCCTCTTGTGCTTATCTAGTGACACTTTGATTGTGCATTTTTACAACTGGATTAAGGTCATAAAACCTGGCAGAGTAATGCCATAGACCATTACATGTGTGTTATTGGGTAAACAGTTACCCAACAGCTTAACATAAGATATAAACATCTATATAAGCTATTTATACACACATATGGCATGGTATTTTACAAGCGCTTGCATTTATTTATTTAAACAATTGACGCTGTACAGATTGCATACCAGTATCCAATCGTCAATGCAGTAGTTTGCAGTGTGTCTCTAAATTCTTGAAAACCTGTATATTTGTCTCTAATTTTTCGGACACCTTTTAATTTTTAATCATTTTTTTGCATCTAAATTTTTGGACATGAAGTAAATTAATTTTTTTTAAGTGTCCGAAAACTTAGAGTAATTATGGTATGTATCTTATTTAACTGTTCATTAAAAGGGAGACAAGGGAGAGGATGGTAAAGCAGGAGACAAGGCTGAAGGTGAAGTCAGCAAGGAAGGGGAGGGCAAGGAGGTGGTACGCCGTATTGATGACAAAGACAAGGGAAACATCGCAACTGCAGCAGCAGCTGCCCTCTCTGCAGCAGCTGTGAAAGCTAAGGTAAGGGAAGGGAACCGGTGATAGCGATAACATGGGACCCAGAGATAGTGATACATAGGAACATGTGATGTAATGCAATTAGTCTTATAGTACATTTAAAAAGTCAGATTTAAAGGTGGTTAAACATAAATATTTATTTAACCACAGTTGCACCAAATGCCTTAGGCTTATAGTCAACTTTATGGAAGAACCAGTACTTAGTGCCTTAAGCAAGGATCTGGAGAATGCTACCAGAGTGGGAATCAAATCTGGTACCTCTTGATTACTAAGCATACATAAAATCAAGGATGCTACTACATTCTTATAGATGTAATTTGTGTTTGGTAAAAAGAACTGAAACTTTTTATATGAGTTGCGTTCACAAAAAAGTGGGCTTAATGCATGTGCCTGAAGCTTCGTCCCAGGTTAGCCTGTGTACTCTGCACAGACTAATCAGTGACAACACTTTCCACTTTTATTTTTCGTTTAAAGGAAGTCTCTTCTGAGTGAAAATCCAGTTTATGTGGAAAGTGTCGTCCCTGATAACATGTACAGACTGCTTACACACATTCATTTTGCTCAAGGTACACTTGAGTTTTCCCAAAGTGAGGGTCATCTGATAATTTTCAATATTATTAACATGACATGTTTTGATGGACCATACTTTGTACCAAGCGTCCACTCTGTCTGTTTGCACAGCATCTGGCTGCGGTGGAGGAGCGTAAGATCAAGAGCCTGGTGGCCCTGCTAGTGGAGACTCAGATGAAGAAACTGGAGATCAAACTACGCCACTTTGATGAGCTTGAGGCCATCATGGACAGGGAGAGAGAGGCAGTGAGTAGCGTAGAATGCCGTGTTTTGCGCACAACAGTTTTCTTTTTCATGCTTATGGATTATTGTCTTTTCAAAAAGTGTGATAGGAGAAGCAATATGAAAATGTGGAGCATAAGTCATGTAGACTTGGGTGGAAAGTGTTGTGTGAAAGTAAGAGGGTAAAGTGTTAGGTGTGCACTCATATGATAGTGTAAGATCCCGTGTAAGTTACAGTATGGTCTGGAAAAATAGATCGAAAATGTACGGGAAAATGTTTTATGAAAATTTGGGTAAATAACCCATGTTTATTAGGGGAAATCGTTTTTTTCATAAGTTGTAATGAAAGAGCATTTAGATAAATCATACTCAAGAGTGGGAAGAAGTCATGAAAGCTTGGACAGTGAAGGGATAAAAGTCATAATAATGTTTCATATATTTTTTTTTATTTTCTCATGCATTTTAAAAAGAAAACAATCAAACACTTTGTCTCACCATGTTGCTGTTTTGTTATACCCTGCCATAGGCGGAGGGATATTGTTTTGGCGTTGTCCGTCCGTCCATCAGTCTTTCCGTCCGTCCGTCTTTTCGTCCGTCCGTCTTTTCGTCCGTCCGCAGCCATATCTTGGAAGTGCTTTGGCCGATTTCATTGAAACCTGGTATGAGTATATATATGGATAAGAGGATGATGCACATCAAATGGCATTGTACACCATCTGTTAATAACAGAGTTATGGCCCATTGTATCTTCAAAAAAATGCTTTTTTGAGTGTCAAATATAACACATTTGTGTCCAGAAGCATATCGGTGGGGGATATCAATGCAACAAATTTGCTTGTTTCTTTCCAGCTGGAGCTACAGAGACAGCAGCTGCTGCAAGAGCGCCAGCAGTTCCACATGGAGCAGGTCCGGGCTGCCGAGTACCGGGCCAGGCAGATAGCCATGCAGCAGCTCTCCACCGAGCCGAAACATGCACCACAGCTTGGCGCCGGAGATGGTATGTTAGTTAAAATCTTTATTTTAGGGCAATTGCATTGAAAACTTTAGGCTAATTGAAACAATCTTGAGTTTGTTTCCTGGGTGAAATAAGTACAAATATCATTTTAATTTCACCCATTGACCCTATAGTGTTTTTAATGGTCAACTTGTACACATTGACCCTATAGTGTTTTTAATGGTCAACTTGTACACATTAAATTTACGTATATTTACATACTTTTATTTTGCCAGGTACAGGCGTGACTCTTGCTCCGGTCATAACCACCACGTCTCTAGGCCAGCCCTACCCCACTTCTGGGTCACCAATGACTCCCATGGGCCCCTCGGCTCAGCAGGGGTCACCGGCCCCACACTCTTCACACCTCCCCAAGGTTGACATGTCACAAGGTAAGACCACATGTGTTTGTAAGTTTGGAATATTATGGACCTAAAATAAACAACTTCTTCTTAGATATATGAAAAATAAGAGACACTGACTGAAGAATAGCTGTTCTACAATTTAAAGCAATTCTTTGGTGTAACGCTTGTAAATGGATCTATTTTCTAAATCTGCATTGATGAGGTAATTCGCAATATTCATGTTTAAACACTTAACAATTGAGTTGGAAAGTATGGATACCAATGTTTTACAATAATTATTACTATAGATAACAAATGCAGCGTTTCAAATGTATTTTTTATTTATAGGCACTACTGTTTGCATGATAAGACTGTGCCTAGCAGTTATTTTACATATTAGCCAAGCTCGGGGGAAATGGGGCTTACTGCATGTGCGTAAAGCATCGTACGCTGACAACACAAAATAATCAAGGACAACTTTTCCTACCTAAACTGATTTTTTTTAAAGAAAAGACTCCATTCAAACAAAAAAAACAGTAAAAATTAAAGAGTGTTATCACTGATTAGCCTATGTGAACTGCACAGGCCACTCTGGGATAATACTTTAAGCACATGCATTAAACCTAGTTGTCCCAGATTGGGTCTTGTATATTGAGCACCTCTCAATTACAGAATGTACATGTTCAATAAATGCTGACCTCTCTTTGAAGGGGACGGGGACTCCAATGCCTCAGAGCCCATGGACACACAACTCCCGCCCTCCTCTGCAGTACCAGCCACCTAGGTACTCACATAGCAACGGTTGCCTTGTGTGAAAGGGACACAACTCTGTCTAATGTTACATGTCAAGGGACAGCATCTACAGTGGGGCTTATAAACCAAGGGAACTGTTCATGTTGTGAATGCATTGTTCAGGAATGTAAAGTAGATTTCAAGAATATGTTTCCTTGATTATGGAATATTTGTTTTAGAAACATTGTGCTGAAATTTTTGGTTAACAATAATGTATTTACCGCTTGGGATTTTAGTGAGATAACAAATACATACAAAATTATAAGCATTTTGTATTTGTATTAATGCATGTGTTCATTTATTCGTAGAATAGGCTTTTTCCAATATCTGTTTTGTCTTTTCTTTACAACTGGTAACTACTGTATTGTCTGAATGAAAGATCTATTTACATGCAGGTGCATTGAAGAATATTTACCACCTGGTAAGAAATAAAGTTAGTTTTAGAATCCAAAATTCTTTGTTGTAAATGCCTTATTATTTAATCATTTCTTGGGCTTAGTGTGAAAAGTTCAGAGATTTTTATCTATTTTCTGGGACATGAACATTTATTATTTGCCTATAATTTACTTAGAGGAAACCTACATGTATTCATGTTTATTAATATACATGTATAAGCATATGCCGGCTGTTCATTTATTAGTTTTAAAGCAACATCTTGAATAGTGCAGTTTTTTAAATCAAAGTAAAATTTATTTAAAAAAAAATCCTGTTGTAATGATGCCGGTATTGGGCATAAAATTCTCACATTAATTTACTGGTATGTGACATTAGTGGCTAAGTTAATTGCCAGAGGACGTCTGAGGTGAATCTCAAAATACTTTTCTGAATTGTGGATTTGGAGGATTCATTGTTAGAAGCGATTTAACAAACCAGACTCATTTGCAGTCTTTAATTGCGCCTGTTAGCTACTTCATCATCACTGCAATTTAACAAACCACTCATTTGCAGTCTTTAATTGCGCCTGTTAGCTACTTCATCATCACTGCGATTTAACAAACCACTCATTTGCAGTCTTTAATTGCGCCTGTTAGCTACTTCATCATCACTGTGAAAACTTGAAGCGATTTAACAAACCACTCATTTGCAGTCTTTAATTGCGCCTGTTAGCTACTTCATCATCACTGTGAAAACTTCATTTCAGTGAACGGTGAATAAATAATCCATTGTATTTTTGTGTTGTTGTTAGATATGTTCAATACAATAATTGTTGAAGTACATGTAACTCCTTTTTGGATCTACAATAAATTTAAAGCCGACGGGTTTTTGCTTTGGGATGTACATGTATACTGTCTTGCAGAAACCATTTTTGTATTATAGTTTTTTACTTTAATAACAAATTATAAAACTGACAGTTGCTATGCTTTGGCGAACTAACTATTGCTGCTTCACTGAAAGAAGGACCATCTAAGTCTGTGCATTACCTGTCATGCCATTACATTCAGACACATTGTATACATACCATTCTTAAATAAACGTTATGTTGTGTAAGTGTGCGTTGTTGTTGTTGTTTTTTGTGTATGTGTGCCATTGTAATACAACAGTTGCTCACAGCACGTTATGAGGTTCCACATAATTATACCCCCACAAACGAAGTTTAGGATGGTATAAAGGTGAGCTTGTCCGTCTGTCTGTCGGTCCGTATGAAGTGTCCGCTCTCTATTTCAAGTTGTTTTCATCTGATCTTCACCAAACGTGGTCAGATGTTGTATCTAGATGATGTCTAGGCCAAGTTCTAACATGGGCCATGCCGGGTCAAAAACTAGGTCACGGGGTCACTTAGTGCGTTTTTAACATTGAGCATGGTGTCCGCTGTTTTTTATGAAGACAACATGCAAAATATTCTGTCAATGCAGAATGTGGGGGTATTTGTCATGTCTGTGACAAAGCTTGTCCCCTACCAGTTTCATTTTGTTCCTACGTCAAAAATTCTGGTTGCTATGGCAACAAATAAAAAAATAAAAATATTTTAATCTGACAATGGTGGAGCCGGTAGGGGACATATATTGCTTGGCAATAGTCAAAGAGTCTTGTTTCAATTCCTTTATTGTTTGCATTTATTTCTATATAAATATGTATCAACTTAAATAGAGCCTCTCCTTCCTTAAATATGTTTACAGTTGGATGATGAGGCATTACAATAGTCAGAGATTGAATCAGACTCTTTGTCTAAATGAATGGTTTCCTACTTGTTAATATCATGTATATCGATATCATCAAATTACACATCGAGTGTTACATAGACTCAAAATTTACATGCTGCATTCTATGTGTTTGCCCAGATGATAAAAACATGTTGATCTGAAAAGGTGGGTACAGAGCTTCTGCTCCAGAAAAGTGTACATGAGAAATATTGAGAATCATTTGTGCTATTATAAAATCCACTTCACTTTAACTGGAAAACCCCTTTTTGCAAGAGAACATATGAATTACAAATATAGAATGGTTAATGTTTTGCTTCCCTTACAACAACAACGTTAAATTGATTAGATTGGTGTATAGAAAAATGTTATATTTCAGCATCTGTAAAGGTGTGCACAAAATGATAGAAGGTTGTAAGGCTTAATATAGTGTTAACTCTTTCAGTGCTGGAACCGAAGGAGGCCTTTGCAAACAGTTTGGATCCAGATGAGATGCCACAGAGCGTGGCGTCTCATCAGGATCCAAACTGTTTGCTATTCTGATAGTATTCTTTGAAAAAAATAGAAGAAAATGCTAATTTTAGAAGTTCAGCAGACGACATTTTAGCAGACTACAAATTTCCCAGCATGCAAAGGGTTAATCAAGTTCCCTATATTTTTCTGTCATTCTTTGTAAACTATAAAAGTCAAATTACTATTAATATTTATGTACTCAAACCACCAAACACCCGTGACTTGTGATGCCTTTAGGTCCGTCATTCTGTCCTTGTACAGTTAAAACACAATTTTATAAATATGAACAACTTTGCAGATTTTTTTCACGACTCCACAAGATACAGTGATTCATTTCAACAGTTGTCATACAAAATAAGTGGTAAATAATAACTTCATGCGACAGTTCCCTTATATCAAACACAATGATCACAATCCAGTTACAAGATACAACAAAATTGTTTATATGTTATTTATTATATATCAATAACAATATATTAATATCTGAATGTGCATTTTGACCACATATGAGAAATATCAATAAAATATACAGTTTGCTCTTCAAATACATATAAAGACGTATTATGTTAAACTTGGCTTAAACGTAAATTTTGATACACGAAGGAGCTACAGCTGTACTCTAAAGAAAATGACATTTATTAGTTACTCCATACAAATTGCAACCAGATTGATCTAATTTGTTGGTCATATGAATGAACATTTGTAAGCCGTCATTTTTTCACAAACAAGACTCTGCGAGCATAGCACTTTTAAACAATTATTATATTTTATAGATTTTATTTCAAAATTATTTATTAAATAGATTGATGTTAACATCAGGCATCTTGTAAAAGTAGGTATTGCTATAGATCATTTTGAAATAAGTTGTCTTTTTATTATCATTTTATGCTTTTTTGACAATTGCGAAAATTCATGGTCTTAACTGGGGCAGATTTTGGTCAATACTTTTAAAATACAATAATGTAGATAATATTTTTGATAATATATTTAACAAGAAGTACAAAATTACACATACTGCACACATAAAAACATATATTAGCCATATTGATACCCTTTTATTTTGAAGACAAACTTTTAAATCACTAAAACAAGTTTAATTTGCAGTATAATTTGTTCAAAAGGTAAACAAAACCACAAAAGATCAAAATATTGCATACATGCCCAAAATGCTGCATGTTTTGAGTTAAAAATAAACTATTCTAACTTACTTGTTTCTAAATACACTACTCACAAAATAATAAAGTCGAAAGGGTCGAGGTAAACTTTGCGAACATAAGCTTTGATGTGAAACATGCAAAATGGAAGAACCAAAAAGGAAAGCAATTTTTGCAAAATATACAAGTACATATTATATATAAATTTGTACAAACCGAATATAAAGCATTATTGCGATATTTCAAAATACACATGAACATTTCAAATCTACAACTGTTTTATGTACATACTGGCTACATTACTGTGCTAATAAGGGGTATTGTGCACAATTTTCATTGGGAAAAACTGGAGAATATTCCTTATATTAATCAGATAACTTAAAGTTCTGGCTATTTCATATTTATATCTTTTACTGCTTACTTTTTTTACAAGTAAATATTGCTAAAATTATGAATATATTATTGTTGTGTACAGACAAGCTGAAAGTATTGGAGTTCACAAAGAAAATTAAATCTAAACTTTTAACTTAAATATAACGTATGATTTATCATACAAACTTTGTGAATGGCTGCCCAGCAGATAAATAAGCACAAGTAACGTTACCGTAACCTTCTTTATCCCTGACTATGATTGTGACTGCAAAGTGGTAAAACACCTTTTGATTCCATTTCTAGCATAAGCTAAATTGCATGAACAATCAGGTTCTTGGTTTCTCTTAATTGATAGTGCCGTAAATTGATTTGAAATGGCGAATCAGATCAATATGAAAATAATAGAATGAATAAACCTATTTAAATGTTTGTTACATTTTAACAAAGTTATAGATGTTTATTCCAATACAATTTATTTTACTTTACTCAATGTGTAATGCCCATAAAATCCTTTTTTAATTTAGACCACAGTAATGTTTATGTCATATTCATAGCTTTCAGATGGACACCCAAGACACTATAATCTTTAATGCAACTTGGATATATGTTTCATTTACAGTTTGATGTATGTTAAACAAGTAGAACTATTTACTCAGGCATCCATGAAAATGAATCCATACTCATTTCCACAAAGTTCACAGCATCATACGCACATCTAAATTAAACAAACAATGAGATTCTTCAAAATACCATAAAGTTATTTACAACATAACAATTGTTTCAGGCCTTATTAAAAATAAGTTGCTAAAATATCATTTCCCAAATGTAAACATGTGTGTTTCATTACCACTGATACTTCAAATAAATGAACAGTTCTGGGTTTGTAACAAAATTGCATGCCCTTTATAAACTTTGTGACACACATGGAATGACACTGATCAAATACTACATTCTGAAATAAAGTCCATGGGAGCAACACACAAAATAATAAATTTGCCACATAAAAGGTGGATGATATTATTACATCATTGCTGTCCTGTTTCCCAGTAAACAACGTTTTTACTACAGGGACCAAGTCTAGACAGTGTTTTGTATAAACAATCCCGATTTCAATGCAGTTTTCGTTGTTACGTCCAAGAATACACATTTATCTATAGGTTGACATATAACACATACATGTTTTTTGTTTGTTTTTCCACTTTCAAAATTCATATGTTTTCATTTAGAGGGCCGATACTACAGATAGACGTGCTATATATCTAGACCTCAAACCCCAATATGGCACCAGTGATGGGGTGTGTTGGAACTAGATTGCAAAAAGATTTTTTAAACAACTGCTACATAAATAAATACGCACACAGGGTATGGAGCATAGAAATGGAAAAACAATTGTATTAACTTCAAATTAGTTCAAAAAATAAAATGTGATTAATTTAAGATTTTAAAAATAATTACATAAGAAAGCATTTATGAATACAGGTATGTACATCAAAACATAAAACGCTTAAAGATAAACATGTAAAACAAACAAAATATTTGACACATGCAGTCAAGTACACTTCCACACACCAAAATAGTTTGGTTTACAAAATATACATTTTACTCTAAGCACAATTTGTTTAAATACTGTTCGAAATAAAATACAAATATGGCATATGCAAATGAATACAAATTGTATATTATTTGTCAAGTAAGTACCAATCATTTTTTATCTTTTCAAATACATAGACTACAAATATGATGTTCATAAAATAGTTGAGCCGTGCTCTGAGATAAAGGGGTTTAATGCATGTGCGTTAAGTGTCGTCCCAGATTTAGTAAGATCAGGTACGACACTTTTTGATGTGCGTTTAGTGTCGTCCTAGATTTAATCAGATCAGGTACGACACTTTCTGATGTGCGTTTAGTGTCGTCCTAGATTTAATCAGATCAGGTACGACACTTTCTGATGTGCGTTTAGTGTCGTCCTAGATTTAATCAGATCAGGTACGACACTTTCTGCTTTTATGACATTTTCTGTTTAAAGAAAGTATCTTCTTAGCAAAAATCCATTTTAGGCATAAAGTGTCGTCCCTGATTAGCCCGTGAAGGTTGCACAGGCTAATCTGGGACGACACTTTTCGCACAGGCAGTAAACCCCCTTTTGACAGAGCATGGCTCATTTGTAACAGAAGTGATTATTGAAAGATAAATAAATCATGTTCAATGGTACAAAAGCCATACAAACTGGAAGAAGTGTAAACTTTCAAACACAATATTATCTACCGTATTTTCTGGAATACATTAGCTCACAAATATCTTTTTTCCAATAAATTATGCAAAAATAAACTTTTTATGGTCTCTCTATTACTAACCAGAAAACAATTCAAATATAATTCATACTATTTAAAATATATATATGAGAAAGCTGTATAAAATTTCAATAACATGTAAATTCAAATGTTAACAAATTAAATGGAAGACACATACATGTAAAATATGCTGGAATGTGGTTATAAGACAATATAATATACACATGTAAAATGATTTGAACATACACATTAAAATCAGCATATTTGGCAATATGACATACAAACATCACGAGTATTGTTATTAAATAATCTGGAATGCCTCTTTGATAAAAGACAAGGCAGGCACTAAAAAAACAACCGACTGGGCAGTATTCACACAAATATTTCGATTCTGTGAAACCAATATTATTCATTGGACACTAGTTTTGGTAGAAATTGATGGCTCTGCTCACAAAAATGTTTGACAAAAGTTTATGTGCAAAGTCTTAAATATGAAATATATTCATTAATATAAAACATTACACTTAAGGGGGGGGGGGGGGGTTTAACTTGTCTGTTAATGTGTTAGCATCCTGGTTTTACGTTTTTGAAACATTTGAAAAAGTGCATTCTAACTAGAAGCTTAATAGGGAAGTCTAAAAAAACACAGATTTTTTTTTTTAGGCCAATGTACCCCTTGTTGAACTAGCCTGATAAAAATTCACTCATTTAAGATCCAACAAAAATGCCCCATTAAAAAAATCCATGAAATTTCATGTCAACAGAAATTAATGAAACCACGGTATAGATCTTGTGTGAATTGTAACAGCCATGCTTTCTTACGTTCATATTTCATCTGAATTAAGCATAATTATAATTTATTTAATTAAGATAAAACAAGAGATGTGTTTGTCAGAAACACAATGCCCCCTACTTCGCCACTTTGAAGCCATATATATATATATATATATATATATATATATATATATATATATATATATATATATATATATATATATATATATATTTGACCTTGAAGGTTGACCTTTACCTTTCACCACTCAAAATGTGCAGCTCCATGAGATACACATGCATGCCAAATATCATGTCTTCAACATTGCAAAAGTCATGACCAAGGTTAAAGTTTTGGGACAGAATGACAGAGAGAAAGAATGACAGACAGACAGGCCAAAGACAATATACCTCCAATCATTGGATCTGGGGGCATAAAAATACCCATTCCACACCCTTAAAAACATGTAACATCCATTTTTCAAATGCTACACTAACCTTGCATTACAAGGACGCAGTCCTATCAAGTTTTGAAAATCTTGTAGACAGCCCTAACATAATGCACAAGAATTTGGAACCCAACTAATCATATCTTTGGATTCAAGCAATCATCCTTGTATGTGGATCTTTTCATATAAAGCTTATGGCTGTATTAGAATAAGCCCAGTTTTGTACTAAACACAGTCATGTCGCCAATCATGCAGTTGAAATCAGCACGGGTTCTATAGGATCCATTATGTACGCAGGTCACCATGAATATTACCATTTCTCTCTCAGTCGTAGTTAAACAGCAATACTTATATGAAGCAGGTGAATGACTATGAACTGAACAATCCGGCCCTACACTTTGCGAGTGAAGTTTTCAGGGAACACTCCCTTCTGTCCATCCAGCTTGCGTACACCCATCAGCCAACCAGGATCCTGCAAGAACAACAGCTTGTCTTTAAACCCTTTTCCACTCAGAAGCAAAGTGAAAATAGCTAGATATAAACAGCATAAAACCAAAACATCCTGTTAGTAACTCGCAGTCTGTTCATGTTTTATGCTGTTTGCTGCTCATCAGTATCTGAGGATTGGGAGAGAAGCCTTTAAAACTTGATTTTAGTAAGAAAGGTCTTAAATAAAATTTAACTTTCTAAGGGACAACAAATGCATAAAAACACGTATCTTAGTGGTAAAGGGTTAAGTCTTTTAACCTGAAAACCACTTTACAGGGGTGTAACTTGGTATGAAGAATAATAGTTACAGGGCATATTGAGTATGGAGCTGTATTGTAATTTAATTAGAGAAAAATCTGTGTTATCCACAGCAATTTGTGTTAAGCATGAAATGTACATAAGTAAAGATTGCATTTGATGCAACATGTGTAAAAACAAAAAATATGACAATCTACTTCTGATTAACTCTAGCTTTAAGTGTTATTTTTTCTAAAGCATTTAAATGTTCACACATTGCTGTACAATGACAGCTACATTATTCATTTCAGTGTTGTATTTCTTTCTACAATAAACTAATCCATTGTATATATGTATGTGTGTCAAAACTACATGAATACAGGTTTCACTCACACACCAAAAATCAGGTTAATACAATGTAATTGCAATCGTTAAGGAATTTTTTTTCAGAAACAGATGACGGACGGACTGACAGACGGAGGGACAGTGGGAGTGCTATATGCCTCCCAACCTGGCAAGTTCTCTAATGTAATTTCTAAATTTAGTAAGTATATAATTTATCTGTTATAATTTAAAAAAAAAGAATGTAAGAGGAGAATTATGATACAAAAGTAATACTTGATTATATGGTAATCAGTCAATATAGATATATCAATATAGATAATTGTCATCATCATCATCATCATCATCATCATCATCATCATCATCATCATCATCATCATCATCATCATCATCATCATCATCATCATCATCATCATTATCATCAACACCACACTCACAATCAAAATCATCATAAGTAGAACCATCATCATCAACATAGCTGCAATCAATCGCGGCAGTAGCACCAACACTATCTGTACTTAATCACGACATTACAATAAATATAATCAAGAGGTTAACTCTGATTTACCAAGTGAAGAAAAAAGAGAAAAAATACAAACTTCATGCACTGGAAGATAAATTAAATACTTCATGCATCCACATTGCTGAGGCCTGAACACAAGACATTGTTTACGCAAGATATCTGGCTTCAATTCATTTCAGCTTCTAAGGAAAATATTATTTTTTTAACATTTAGTCCTAGGATTTATTTTGGGCAACAACTAAATTACTTAATGTCTAATACATATTTCATTATTTTAATATTAGGTAAAGGACTATACACGAAAACTGGTAGTTATTTTTTTTACCCTCAGGAACTTGTCCTAAGGATCTTTTTGAATAGAGAAACACAGGAGAATGTTTTGAACAAAAATGTCTGGTGAACAAGTCCAGCGATACTGTCACATGCAATGTTTAGCATCCAACATTCTTGTACATAACATCAATATGTGATTGGATGGAATCAAGTTCTTCCAGAAATACAGTGCAGTTTGATTAAAATACATAACCACAAAGAAGGCTTTGATTAATATCATAAAGTATATTTCAAGAGTAAAATATTTGTAAAAAAAATAATTTTAAGTTCTCCAAAAAAAACAAAACAGTTTTCAATATAAAGAAGTATACTAATAAGCTGTTCATAAAATTTCTTAGAAAATATATTATGTTAAAACATTGATGATATAATGATACACAATTATTATATTGATATATAATTGCTTAATTAATAGTTGGATACACTTTAAATCAAAAGCATTTTTTTCAACAGTATTGAGATTTCAGCAACTGAACAAAATACCATACATGAAATAGAGATCTTTTTAATACAAACAAACTGAAAAACATGATACATGTCACTGCTTTATGGTAATTTTTATTTTCTATCCCCCTATCATATGAGGTCCCCATGACAACCATTCACTGTCTCGTACTGATTACCAAAGTTATCAAAGTTTCTACACAATGTTTCTTCCAGATATAACAGGAGCCTCATTGTGGGAAAATGGGGCTTAATGCATGTGCTTAAACTGTAATCCCTGATACTATTGTTAGCATTACTGCGCTGTTTACACAAGCTAATCAGGGACAACACTTTCCGCTTTTATTGTGCTTTATATTTAAAGTAAATCTCCTTTTGAAAAAAATCCAGTGCAGACTTCACAGGCTTATCTAGGACAACAAGTGACACATCTGCATTGAACCTATTTAGGACAACAATTGACACATCTGCATTGAACCTATTTAGGACAACAAGTGACACATCTGCAATAAACCTTTTTTTTCAGACCGAGGCTCATTAAAATAAAAACCATATTTTTATTATAGCAGGTAACAATATTTTCTAGTTCCAATCTAATTTCATAAAGTTTGTTTATATATTTAGCTGGAGTATTTGCTGTTTAAAACCAGTATTTCGGTCATAAAATTTGAACACAGAAACATAAATCGATTATATATAAAAAAGCACAAAGGCGATGGGAAAACATTTTTGTATGAACAACTGCCCTAGTAAACTGAATTCTCAATACAGCTGTATTTCATTTTGCGAGTGGTGCGCATTGTGTTTAAACTCACGCAGTCAGTAGCTTTCTTTTCAAGCATTCTTTTCTGCAAAAATCGATTATTGTATCCTTCATTCTCAGAGCTGTCATGTCTAGAAAACTGTTTCATGGTAATTAAAAACCGCATGCATTTATACCAATAACATATGGAAGAAAATCAATGCTATATATCTATGACACCAAACTGTTTTTTGTCATTAGACACTCCAATAAAACAAACATTTTATTCTGACTGCAATTTTTTTTACCGGGGTAACAGAGTTTGTTAATACATGTGCAGCTATGGTTAAATTGGGATAGTGATATAGGTCACAAATGAGTTTCTCCTCTTACACCTTTTGATTGGGTATTCAATAATAAATAAATCAAGAAAAAAATGCTGAACTTAAAATCTAAGTTGGAAATTAAGTCAAATAAAGCAACAATTATCTACAAAGTCAGTGCAAAAGTTATTTAATTTTCTTTAAACATAAGAACAATACCACCAAGAAACATATTTTTTTCTCGTTCACCTACAAGAACTCACAAATCTCAATAACTAAATAAACCATAACCAGCATCCAAATTGCCCATACAAAAGACAAAATATCAAATTTTTCATACAGAGAGATACACCTGTCTTTATGACTGAAATGCAACATTCCTATGTACTTGTAAAAGCCAAACACCCCAACATCTGGCAAAGTAAAGTTATGAAACGTAGATACATACTAATATGATTTTACGTTCGCCCGCCTGAAAGAAATATTTAGGATAAAATTGTGCTATATAAAGTGTCTGTCAGGATCTAACCATCAAGGCAAGCAAGCAGAGGACATCAGACATAGAACATAATCTGACTTGAAAGTAAAAATAAATGTGTCGCAACTGAATAGGCAAAAGAGAAAAAAAAAACAAGTCAGTAGTCAGGAAAGCAAACCAGTCAGTTGAACAGGAAAGCAACCCAGTCGGTTGAACAGGAAAGCAAACCAGTCAGTTGTCAGGAAAGCAAACCAGTCAGTTGTCAGGAAAGCAAACCAGTCAGTTGTCAGGAAAGCAAACCAGTCTGTTGTCAGGAAAGCAAACCAGTCAGTTGTTCATATTAGCCTCAATCTGGAAATTTTTTGATAAGATGGAAAGTTTTTCTCTGATTAGCCTGTGTTGATTGCACAGGCTAATCTGAGAGGACATTACATTTTTCCAAAACGAGAGTCATTAAAATGCATGCTTTGTTAGCCCTTTCATGTGTGTAATATTAGCTTTTTATTGGTTGAAGAAAACAAACATGTAAATTACTTCTGTACAAAGTAAGTTTTTGCATAATTTATAAATATTAATTAAGAACACAATATTATAGCATCAAGAGACTTACAAAGTCACACTTTAAAATGTCATCTCTTTGCAAAAAAACATTTGCCACCAAGATTTTGGCATTTTGGAACTTCTTGGTTAATATTGTTTGTTTCCAAGGGACACCACTGACGCTGACATCTGTATTGAAGTTTTGGGTGAATAAATGGTACAGTCATAACTTGCATCTAATAAGAAGCACACAAATTATAGGAAAAATAATTCAAGGGAATACTATTTATGCTTTCAACACTATTTTCAAAGAATACCTGTTCATCAGGATCATCATAGTAGATCACATAGATCACTTCGTGTGCGTCAAATGAGAGTTCATCATCATCCTCACCTTTGTATGTGTGCGTAGACATCACCTTAAGCAGTTGATAAAGGTGTAACTTAGCTTAAGATCATTTGGCATCTTAATCTTAAACATTAACCACAAAAAACTTAAATTCTAAAAGAATTCTAATTTGTCAATATTTGCAGAAATAAACAAGTTTGTGATTTATTCATCTATTAAATCAACAAAAACATCAATCTGTTCCAACCTAACAGTTTTTGTATCAATTTTTTTCTGAAATTTGGACATAAACAAAAATAATGATTTGATCTGAAATTAAATGGTGAAAATGTTATTACATAAAACCAGTGATTTCACCAGTTATTAACAATCTTGGTGCCAGCTACTTTTCTACCAAATATCTATTAAAAACAGCAAAAAATGCCTGTTTCAGTTCTAAGTCGCTGGCTACTTTGAAAAAATAACTGGTTAATCAAATTGTTATGGAGAACACTGATAAAACATGTTATAATACATTATACAGGAATGAGATCATTTACAAAATCCACTGATGTGTTAGTGTTTTTTCCCAGCAATCAGGGATAAGTCTATTGATAGCCATATGAGCCATGCCATAATGCATGTGCATTAAGTGCCGTCTGAATGTGCATTAAGTGCCGTCTGCATGTGCATTAAGTGCCGTCTGCATGTGCATTAAGTGCCATCTGCATGTGCATTAAGTGCCGTCTGCATGTGCATTAAGTGCCGTCTGCATGTGCATTAAGTGCCGTCTGCATGTGCATTAAGTGCCGTCTGCATGTGCATTAAGTGCCGTCTGCATGTGCATTAAGTGCCATCTGCATGTGCATTAAGTGACGTCTGCATGTGCATTAAGTGCCGTCACATATTCAGGGATGTGATTGAGGTGAAGTAGCCATGCCATAATGCATGTGAATTAAGTGCTGTCACATTTTCAGGGATGTGATTGTGCATTAAGTGCCGTCACATATTCAGGAATGTGATTGTGCATTAAGTGCCGTCACATATTCAGGGATGTGATTGTGCATTAAGTGCCGTCACATATTCAGGGATGTGATTGTGCATTAAGTGCCTTCACATATTCAGAGATGTGATTGTGCATTAAGTGCCGTCACATATTCAGAGATGTGATTGTGCATTAAGTGCCGTCACATATTCAGGGATGTGATTGTGCATTAAGCGCCGTCACATATTCAGGGATGTGATTGTGCATTAAGTGCCGTCACATATTAAGGGATGTGATTGTGCATTAAGTGCCGTCACATATTCAGGGATGTGATTGTGCATTAAGTGCCGTCACATATTCAGGGATGTGATTGAGGTGAAGTCCGAGGGGAGAAAAATTCTGTCGACTGATTTTTACTACGCGATTCGCGTGCATAATGAAATGACAAATCTTAAAACAGACATTTGAATTAACACCGTCTTAAACTTCATAACTAGATTAGTCATTGAAAACCATTTTCGAACTCATCCGAGATATCATTAGAACAAACGTTTTGACAAAGTTTCATGAAGATTGGACTAAAAATGTTACTTTAAGAGAGTAACCAAGTTTTTACTATAGCCATATGATATAAGGAAACAAGAGGGCCAAGATGGCCCTAGTTCGCTCACCTGAGAGGGGTCGGTTCATTCAATCTTTACCAAACGTCAAACTTGACCTAGATATTGACCAGACAAACATCCTTGTCAAGTTTCATGATTATTGAACCAAAACTCTGGCATATGGAGTGTTTTTGTTTTTGTAAGATTTGACCTGGTTACCTATATTTTGAGTTGACCCCCCTTACCAAACATCAAACTTTGCTTACAAACATAAATATTATGACCAAGATTCATAAAATCTGAAACAAAATAGTGACCTCTAGAGTGTTTACAAGGATTTTGTTTAATATAATGATATTTGGACAATCTAAGGGCAATAATTATGGCATTAATTATGTGATTTTGCTCATTAGCAAACTTGACTGAGATCTTTGAGCAACTTTGATAAAGAATACTTGAGAAATGTGAATGCTAGAGTGTTTACAAACCAAATGTGGAGGGGCGGACGGCGGACAAAGACCAATCCTAAAACCTCATCTAAGCAATCAGGTGTGCTAAAAAGCGTGTTTCACCGATCTGAGCCATTTTCCAACTTGTCCGAGAAATCAATAAAACCAATGTATTGATTAAGTTTCACGATGATTAGGCAAAAAATGTGACTTCTATAGTGTTTGATCACAAGGTTTCTCTCTAGCCACATAAGGAAAACTGACCCCCCCCCCCCCTGGCAGACATGTTTTTTGACCGATCTGGACCATTTGCGATCTCATCTGAGATATATATAAAACCAATCTTTTCACCAAGTTTCATGATGATTGGGCAAAAAATGTGACATCTAGAGTGTTCACAAGCTTTTTTTTCTACATAAATATAAGAAAACTGCCCCCCCGGCAGCCATGTTATTAAACTGACTGGAACCATTTTCGAACTCAACTCTCATATCAAGGAAACAAATGTTCTGACCAAATTGCATGAAAATTGGGCCAAAAATGTGACTTCTAGAGTGTTCACATGTTTTCACTATAAACATATAGAGAAAAATGCACGGCCCACTGGCGGCCATGTTTTTTCACCGATCTGGACCATTTTCGAACTTGTCCGAGATATCAATTAAAACCAATGTTTTGACCAACTTTCATGATGATTGGGCAAAAATTGTAACTTCTATAGTGTTTACAAGGTTTCTGTAGAGCCAAATAAGGAAAACTACCCCGCCCACTGGCGGCCATGTTTTTCAACTGACCGAAACCACTTTTGAACTCAACCAACATATCATTAAGACAAACATTTTAACAAAGTTACATTTAGATTGGGCATGAAATGTGACTTCTGTTTACAAGTTTTTTCCTAGTTTTTGACCCGGCATGACCCAGTTTCGAACTCGACCGAGATTTCATTGGGACAAAGCTTTTGACCAAGTTTCATGAAGATTGGACAATAAATGTGGCCTCTAGAGTGTTTACAAACAAATGTGGACAACGGCGGACGGACGGAAGACGGACAAAGACCGGTCACAAAACCTCACCTGAGCCACAAATCTTCTTACTTATAAATTTCATGAAGTTCAGATAAAAAAAGGCCTCTAGAGTGCTAACAAGGCAAATTGCCACGCCGCAGGACAGACAAAAGGCAATCATAAAAGCTCACCATGAGCACATTGTGCACAGGAGAGCTAAAAATCTTGTGTATGCAGAAAGTGTCATCCCTGATAAGCCCATGCATTTAGCCCAGTTTTCCCAGAACAAGGCTCATACAATAGCTGCACATACCGTGTAGATGTATTTCTCAGGCAGGTCATTGTCCACTGGTTTTGCCGGGGGCGGTACTTCATAGAACATGTCCTGTGGTGCTGCATAGAAAATATACTACATGTATTTTGTATGGTAGTCATAAACAAAATGCTTTGAAAACAAAATAGGAGCCTGTCAGCCATGTATATTTTAAACAGGACTTGATTTGAGACTAAGTTTGTAGACAAGCTTAAAACCAATCTTCTAATCTTCTGATAGGGATAAAGTAAAGGGTATTTGATGGTTGCATTATTTGGCAGTCATAATACCATCTGATTGGGGCAGAGTTGATGGTATTGGGGATTGAGTTATGAGGTAATTAACATAACAACTAATGAAGGTGGAGTTATGGGATAATCAACCTACCTTCTTCTGGGGGTGGAGTTGATGGTATTGGGGGAGGGGCTTCACTTGGTACCCACTCATCTATTGTCTCAACAGCATCCTGGAAACATCAAATAACATTGGATCTCATCTGGATCCAAACTGTTTGCTATTCTGATAGTATTCTTTGAAAAAAAATCGAAGAAAATGCTAATTTTAGAAATTCAGCAGAAGACATTTTAGCAGACGACAAATTTCCCAGCATTCAAAGGGTTAAACTATACAATTTAATGTAGTTAACAGTGTAATAAAAACAACATAGATTACCATTAACATGTTATGGACAGTAAGGCATTATCAAATTATTTTCTGATAAATGATGTTAACTATCAAATGTCTTTATTGTTAACAAAATGTACTGTAAAAGGATTCATTAAGAAGGTTATTAGCCATATCTACAACAAATATGTACAAACATCTTCAAATATTTACCATTTACCACTTAGATACATATTTTGACGCATTTGTAATCCCTTAGAAAGTTGAATTAAAATTTAAGATTTTCCTTACTCAATTCAAGTTTAAAAGGCTTCATTTCCAACCCTTAGATACTGATGAGCAGCAAACAGCATAAAACCTGAACAGACTGTGAGTTACTCGCAGGCTGTTCTGGTTTTATGCTGGTTGCACAAGCCATTTTCACTTTGCTTCTTATGGGGGAAAGGGTTAATTAGAGATATGTGATAATAAAGCATGTTCTTGTCCTCAAAGTAAATAAGGCATATAGCACTAAAAATGACTAATGTGCATTAGAATAACTAGAGTCAACATACACTAATGGAAATTCTGAATGAATCATGTACCAAAATGATTAATTGCTGACATCCATACAATGAATGTTCTATTAGCAGTTAACATGATCATTATGCAGAGGAGCAACACAAGATATTCTTTGAACACATACATGATACCAATAAACAAAGCTGAGCTTCTTAAATCACTTATAAGACAAATACTGCTGAAAGTGAAGAAAACACTATATCTTCAACAGGCACAACGTCCCCATTATTTTAACAGCCACAACATTACCTTAGCCACTCTACCCAAATGCAATGTGCAGCACATTTAATACCTGATACCTAAATCTACACAGTATCACTGTGAACTCATGCATATACCATTAGTTACCTCACAGGCGCATAGTTAATATTTATACATTGGTGAGGCAAATATTTTACATAATGTAAAAGTACATACACATACACAATGAGGTAGTGATCTGATTTGTCCATTTTATTTGATAACCCTTGTTTATGCTCAATATAAATATTGCAATAATTATGTAACTGTGCAATAATTTACAAATCAATTTTTTTGGCCTGTTGCATTAAATAATAATTATAGCTATTTGCATTAATCCTGTGAAAAATCGTTTGCGTTTTTACAAGCCGGATGAAGGATATAAAACCTGGAAAATTAATGCAAGACCTCATAAATGTTTAAAAAAAAATGTGTTAGAATTCAAAAACTTAGATTAATAACAGTATCAGATATGTGCAAATAAAAACAACATAAAATTGTTCAAAATATAATCTTCTGCATAATGGAGCCATGAACATGCATCAAACAGCATTTCTAACAATGAACGTTTTTAGGTTCTTCATTTAGAAAATACATTCAGAAAAAAAAAGAAATATCTTGGTCGATGAGATATATTCATGGTAAACATTTCTATCAACATTGCCAATCAAATAATAAAAGATTGAACAAACTTTCCGTTTATTTTTGTAAATTATTTGCCACACCAAATTAGATTAAAACATCATTTCAATTTATAACTTTTCACTTAATAAGGACAAATAATAGGGATTGAAACAGTGATAAATACCAACAAAACACACAACACAACATAGGGCAATAAAACCAATTAACGGATGTAAGCTAGTTGAAGGTTGTGTTTATGACACCTACACATGAACATTGACGTATGGCAATAAGCAACTACCAAAGTGACATCCATGGATGGACTTAGACAAGTGGGCTTTGAGGGAACACAACGTATTCTATGACTCTTATGACCCCATAGACTGCTTCCTTGCCTCATACATTATTAGATAACATGTCAATTGTTGCCCAAATATGTTTGTGCAAAAAGGCCAAACAACAATATGTGAAACAACCCGTTCTAACACCAAGGTAAGAACACAATCCAACTTAAACAGCAAGCATATGTAGTCAAACTTAAACAGCCACCCAATGTGACACAATGTGCGCTTTAAAACTGTAATTAAGTGTTGCAAATATTGTGTTGTTAATATAATGTAAGTCAAATGAATCTGATGAATAAATGGTATACAAATATGAAAATTTATATCTACATTCTAACAGCTAAAGCTAAAAATAAGGCTAAACAAAAGATTATCTATGCTATTCAATTAATCTATAGAGGATTTTGAGTTAATTTCAATGTGTTTAAGGCTCAATGCAATCAGTGTTAGAGAGATGATTTTTTTCAATTTTGACTGAACAATCACCTTTACACAGTTTTTCTATATACTGATCCACATCATTTGACTGATGCATAAAACACAACATTACAAACATAATACAGTTAAAGGTAAATCCTCGTTCATTTATATCAATTAACATAAAATTATGTGCTCTTAAATGAAATAAGTAGAACTAATTTCTCAATGACATATTTAAAGTAATAAAAGAAAAGCACCCTGTCACACAAGGAAATGGAGTAAAACAGGATAGGAGATGTGAGAAAAAAAGTAAACCTGCAATGAACACACGCACACAATTACCTCCTGTAAGGAAACTCTCTAGCAACATGTTTGTGCGTCCATGGTCTGGAGCTACCATATTATCCACTCCAACGTACTCAAACAAACCATTATCAGAATGACATGCATCTACATCAAACTTATCTAGACTCAAATTACTAAATGAATCATCGGTATCAAGAGCTTCATTAACTGAGTTTTCTTTCAGCACACTATCCATGTATAACAAGGTTTTACCTATTTCATCCTCTATGACAACATCCTCATTCTCTACTATGTCATCCCTACCAGTAAAAAAGCTGTTGTTAACATTTGGATTTAGATTTGGTCTAATAATTATGTCTGAGTTACTGTAACTGGGAACTGTACCCATATCTGAATGATAATCTTCACTATACTCAGTAATATTACCACTGTCAAGATCAACTTTGAAACCTTGCACAGCAAGATCTTTACAACCTTTTATTCCATCATGGTTTCCAAGGTTACCTTGTCTTGTCAATTCTTTATATCCTGTCCCATAATCCCAGTTCATGTCATCAGCAAACACAACCAAGTGTTGCTCATATTCTTGAGAAGTGTTTAAATCACCCATACTGTTGAAACGAATTATTCCAATTTTATGTGGATGTCTTTTCTCTTCAGCTTTTGCAACATCGAGATCAGCTTTAAGAACAATACTTGCAGTAGACTTAACAGTGGTAACATAATCATCAGAATTGCTTCTTAAGCACTTTACCTGGTCATAGAATTCATCATCGTCAAGAACCTTTTTCTCTTCAACAACTTCATGAGCATCTTCTGCTGCCTTTTTAAGTTGATGGTGATAAGGTCCCTCTTGGGCTCTTCCTCCTCTTTAACTTTCCAAGCCCTTTCTATCATGGGCTCAATTTCAGAATTGTCTGCTTCAATCGCTCCTGCAGCCAGTCCTTTGACTGCTGTGTTAGAGCCATTGCTTGCAGTGGAGTTTCTGTTACCAACAGTTTCAGGTCTCTCAGCATGAACCCCTTCTGCTTTGCTGGCTGCAACTTGGTCCTCAACAGCATCATCCTCAGGTTTTTGGGAGATGAACTCCTCATTTTCATAATCGATTTCTAAAACATTAGATACATGTAATTAACCTGTTTTTTATTTATCTTTTTCATTAACTGTTAAACAGCATTAACATTCACAAGGTTTTGATATGACTGCTCCTGGTGTTTCAATCTTTATTTAAATATTAATAATCATCATTACAATCAACATCATTTTTCCATCATTATAATCAATGATCAATATTGCAGTTAAGACTAATTAAGAGTTAAACATTAATTTTCCACAAATAAGTGACCCTTTGTGTATAAAAGTATAATTACAACTGGCCCCTAACAGACTCAAGAAAGTGTTTAAAAACTTTTGCTTTTGATAAAAAAATAGTTATTTACTATCAAATTACAAATAACTAAAATATAATATAAATACTAAAAGCTTATATATAGATAATACACAATAATATTCAGTATACTAAATCGTATGCTACAACCAGCTAACCTTCAACACTTTCTTTGCTGGTATCCGCCTCAGCGGTGCCATTGGTCAGGGGCCTGTCTGGGCCCTGGGAAGGTCGGGGACTGGCTGGGACTGGCACTGTCCGGCAAGGGGCTCTCGGGGCTGCTGTCTGAGTGACCATTGGTCAAATTCTCATCACTCCTGGTAACCATAGAGAGTGTAACCAATCACATTGTGAGTAAGACATTATTTTTTGGAGTGAGACAAATACCAGAAAATCATTAACAGGTCGAATTGGCTTTGTCAAGCTTTTTATTTATGTTATGTTATGCTATGATAAACAAAGTTATTGGGAAGTTTTTTAAGAGCAAATGTTCAAATACATTGTATAATACAAATATTGAATGTCACAATATTCCACAGATCTAAAACACAAAAAAATACATGAGGAAGAATAATGGTATAGTGTTAAAAGGCTACTAGAGAACATAATAATGGTGTTTTTTATTTACCTGCAAAAGATACTTTAAAAAAAAAAGGACCATCTCTTGTTCATTATTATTCTTACGGACCATCTCTATGTAATAACTTTTTTGTACTTTCATTAGACTTCATTATCAAAATCATGCTGTCAATAAAATCTGAAACAAGAGATGTGTTTGTCAGAAACACAATGCCCCCTACTGCGCTGCTTTGAAGCCATATATTTGACTTTTGACCTTGAATGATGACCTTGACCTTTCACCACTCAAAATGTGCAGCTCCATGAGATACACATGCATGCCAAATATCAAGTTGCTATCTTCAATATTGCAAAAGTTATGGCCAAGGTTAAAGTTTTGGTACAAAATGACAGACACATACAATAACAGACAGGCCAAAAACAATATACCCCGATCATTCAATCTAGGTGCATAAAAATGATAAATAACAGAACTAGAGCAGTAATAATTAAAATAATTATAAAGAAATATGTGAAATAAAAAAGGAGGGAAGAACAAGCAAATAACACATGATATACTGTAACTTACAGTTATGCAAAAACAAAAACAGTGATAATTTAAATGACATATAATGAAAATAAACAAAGACATAAAGTTAATAAATATGACATAATATCACTTCAATTGTGAAACAAACAAGAGGGCCAAGATGGCCCTAGTTTCTCTCACCTTTTTTTACAAGGCCTTGTTCATTGCTTACCGGTAGTTGAAAATTCAGTACTAGAGCATATTAGATTGGTTCTCTTCTGTTTACTTTTGCAGTGTGAGAATATGATTAATTCTGATTGAGTGCTGTCCATTTGCATGGGTTTTTTGCAATGCAAACATTTGCAAGTAATGCTAATTCTACGTGTGTCTCCAAGGTTTTTGTAAGATTTGGACCTAGAAATGTGGCCTCTAGAGTGTTAACAAAGTTTCTCTACAGCCAAATAAGGAAAATTGCCCCGCCCACTGGCGGCAATGTTTTTCAACGGACTGGAACCACTTTTGAACTCAACCAACATATCATTAAGACAAACATTTCGACAAAGTTACATGAAATTTGGGCATGAAATGTGACTTCTACAGTGTTTTAAAGGTTTTTCTTTTTTTTGACCTAGTGACCTAGTTTTTTACCCAGCATGACCCTGTTTCAAAATTGATCGAGGTATTATTGGGACCAATATCCTGACCAAGTTTCATGAAGATCAGACAAGAAATGTGGCCTCTAGAGTGTTTACAAACCAAATGTGGATGATGGACGCTCGGACAGATAGACAACGGACAAAGACCGATCACAAAAGCTCACCTGAGCAATCAGGTGAGCTAAAAAGGCATGCAATATGTTCTCTGAGACATATCACTAATGCATAACCGTCCACATTTACATATCAAACATAACAACAAGACAACCTCATGCAGTTATTACCCATGACAATGCCGCAGCCTTTTCTGGAGTCTGCATGCCATGCATTCAAAATTCACAATTAAGGCAGGACATGATATACGGATAGCAGATGAAATAACTAAGTATCATGATTTTATCCTATGATAGAAACATTGGCTTGTCAGGCCTCTTGGTAAATTATGCTAATATACATTTTTGGCTTTTCAAATGGCAGTACTTACCATTTGGAAAGGGAAACAAGTCAGACAGATTTCTGTCTATTTTATACCCATTACACCACCCCCTGTACGTCGATAATCTAAACTGTGTAGGATAATTCAAACTGAAGAAAAAATCGCGACAGAAATAAAGACCCCAGTCATTTATTTATAAGAACCCGTTTATTTAAGGTAAGTTGTGACATAATAAACGTTTCTTTTTGATAAAATGTTATTTTCCGGATACAATGCGCTAAAAACCCCATAATAATTAAAAACAATTAAATCGAAATAAAATGAATACGTTTGAAAATCTGGAAAAAGTAAATGAAATTGTCGAAAGTTTGAAGCCGAAAACAATTATAATCGAATATTTTTTTATGTTTTAATGCTTGGACTTATGTATTTACCTTTCATATATGTATTTACAAAATTTGATTGGCGTAAATGCTCGAAAACGCAATATATTCGTATTTGTTTGGGACAAGAATATACCAATTGGATAATGACCTAACTAGTGTATGGATAATTCCAAACTTACATTAGGAAGTCGATGGATAATGACCAAACTGCAAGATGTCTTAATGTAAAGCTCTATGTAAAATAAAGACTCTTGTAAAATATTTCGAGATTTATTTAATTGCTGACAACAAAAACATTGTAGCACAATTTTAAACAATCTTCATAAAAATGATTTCGTTTTCTTTTCATGTAAAACAGAAGATAATTGAAAACTACAGATGTTATTATTGTACAGAGTTCTTTAAAGGCCTGAAAGAAATACTAATCCATAACACAACTAACCATTACGTAGAAAAATTAAAAATTAGAGAACTTACCTTAGATGAAACAACCAGGCAATTATATTATCGGACAAAAGTATATGCTGATATTACTCCACAAAACATAGATGAACAACATCAGCAACTAGCTATTTAAAATGGCGTTATCAAAGTGATAGAAAAAGTTAATCAAAGTGCCTGTCCATCGCCCCGGCTCTAAAACTATTTGTCATCAGTTTAAAGGAGCGAATCAACGGTATTTCCCTACATAATGAAATATCAAATATTCACAATTAAAAAAGTCCAAATTGTATTATAATAAAATCGGAAGAAATAATACGTAATTGATGAAATCGGAAAGAAAAATAGTTAAAAGTCCACAAATATTTTTGCCACCAAGGTTTCAACAGGGTTCAAAGTCAGTCCATATATAAGTCGCAAGCTTTCTATGATTAAATGCCGTTAAAAGTTGTTTATCGTAAGTTAGCATGCGCATAGTGGGGTATTGTACAATTCACTCGTAAATGTTTTACTACTACTTCAATTTTCACGCGCAGGCCAAAAAGGTAACGGGAAAAACTTTTTATTATTATTATTAAAATACATCATTTACAGAAGATGTTTAATATCTATGCCTGTGTATTTAGAAATCATTTAAAATGTTCTTTTCAATGTGTAAATATATTTCGGAAAGTAAAATGCTATACTAGCCGTCGATATTGCCTTAAATATTTGGGTACAATTCGATGATATCTTTCTGATATAATGTATAATGAATCAGATCAGTTATGCCACGAATAATATTCGCAACCTCTTATATGGTGACAAATAGACGAATCAGCAGGGCAAGTGCCACTTTAACATGCAGCTTCGACTCGAATTCCTTTAAATCAAGTGATCATATAATAAGTAGGGACATTTTTAAATTTCTTGCTTTTCATGCTATCCAAAATGACATGGAACACGTGCTATGGCATCTCTGTGTGCGTGGAAAGCCAATTTCGCATGCTTATTTTGCTTCTTATCTCAATGGTATATAAATGCAAATTCCATTGACATTTATTCCACTAATAACAAATAAATGAATGTTGATGTTCGTGGAAAGTATTTTTTATATTCCATTATACACATCGTTTGAGTTTTTGGTTATAAATAGTTGTTTTCAAAGAATAATATCCAACCTGTCTGGAAAACATGTCAAATACATCGCAGTTTGTGCATTTTCCATTTTGAGTTTGGTTATTATCCACAAAAATTTTCTTATCAGTTTGGATTTATCCATAAACTTTTATGCCCTTCCTGCAAAGACATGATTTTAACACAGAACACACTAGGTGTTAAAAGTAAACTTTTAAAGGACATTCATGATATAATTTGGCATATCTCTGTTAAAGTTTCGTTCGCTCTTTTGTCAATTAATTTGTAAATAATTCAACACAAAGGTCGCATTTCATGAAAATTAGCATTTTCCGAAGACAAATATATCGTTTTTTACTAGAAAACTAATCAATCATTGCAGAACTCAAAACGCATGTGTGTGTCAGACATTCATAATCACATGTATAGAACAATAACGTCCTTATAGTTACTCAATTAGCAGAAATGATTAAATAATCACCTACCTTAAAGTTTCAGTTTCGGCCGACATTTTATTCTTCAGTTTGAATTATCCAACTGAGTTTGGATTATCGACGTACAGGGGGTGTACACTGACACACTGAACAAATGCATTCACCCATGCCTTGTTTGCACACTTGAACAAATCAGTCCTTGTATCCATTTTAAAACAAGAAACAGCCAGGTATCAAACCATGTTTTTTCGTTACATTTCTCAAAACCATAACCAGCCCATCAAGCAATAATGAATGATGTACAAGTTGTGTTACTTGGCACAGTCAAATGCATATTAAAGGAACTTGTTTGTAGAGTTGTGTTCTAATTCAATGAATTTAAGGAAAAAACTGTTTTAAAGGTTTTAAAGTCTAAAAGGAGGTAAATGTCAAGGTCAAAAGAAGGTGTGTTGATTATTCATTGATAACATCCCTGTAAGTATCAAAGCTGTGAATCAAGCAGAATTGACAAAACACATCATTTAAATTTAACCAAGAAAATTAAGTATTAGGTCAAAAAAATGTCAAGGTCAAATCAGTTTAGGTGGTGACAGGTTTGTTGATAAGGTTAAAAGACATTATGATTATCAATACAGGTGTAAAAATTGGGAGCATAATTAAAGTCCAAAAAAATGTCACCGGGAAAATGAAGTCAGGTGAGTGTGGTGTGTTCAGAGTGTTCATAAATAGCAACCATTTTAGACAAAACACATCATGTCGGGTTAACCAAGAATTTAGACCTTCTGAATAAGTCAAAGTCCATAAGTAGCTCAAGGTCAAGGGAAAAATAAGGTAATGATGGTGAGATGATCATGCTATAGATAACAATCTATGCAAGTATCAAAGCTATGTACAAAATGTAGTAAGCATAATTGATGTTAGACGAAACACGTCATTTTAACCTTTTACAGAAGGACTGAGGAAATAACACACGGGAAAATTGCTATATGCCTCCGGGGCATAAAAAATGTTCCTGCCCTGGGATTTATGCTCAGAACCACTAATTAGCTTAAATAATTGATGAAAAGCATTTCAAAGGTTTTTATTATTTTTTAGATTTTAAATAATGTTTATCAATTCATTAACATATATTAAAAACATATTTCTCAGTCAGAAGTGTTATTTTGCTTACTTGAATATAATGCAAACATTCATTTTTGAATCTATGCAGGGCTCAAGCTAGACTCCAATTTTTGGGAGAAGTCACTTCTCCCTAAGCTCTGGAGAGGGAGAAGTGGGGCAGCTTTAGGGAGAAGTGGATCTTTTGCGATCACCGATGGACCATTGTGAACCATGACCTGTTAATGTGTATGAACTAAAGTAATAAAATCATTCCTTTTAATAAATGTATTACTGACAAAAATATAAGCATAAAAACATAAGAAAATAATGTTGAAAAATCAGTTTTATAATCACTTATTTATCAGTTCATACATATGACACAAGAGCAAAGCATAAAACTCAATATATACATGTATGTTTGAATTTGAGCACTTCAGCTCAGTACAAAAAGCACTTTTTTACTTATAGTACAGCTTGCGGACTTTCAAGGACTTCTCAAAATTTATTTCGGGTAAAAATTACTGACAATAGGAAAATCAGCGTCAGTAAAATTGCGACCCCATCAAATTTATTTCCGAGTCTGTGCCGCATTAATATTGTTTAACATGTTAATTATATTAAACAAACCCGATATAAAAGTAGATAAAATAGTACAAATAATCAAATAAAACACTGCCGTTATTTACGATATACGCGTTTAGGAATTTTGTAAACACGGGCGTCCGCCATAATAATTTCGGCACATCTGAACTCAACTTGCGTAAACCACCTGGTCAATTAACAGTTAAACTCCACCTCCGTTCTCTGCAAAAGATTCGAAGGCGGAGCTATGCACGTGCTATTATTTAATTGGACGATTACCAATGAGGAACAAACACACGATTAGTTCGGCATGTTGATTGCTAGACAAAGGAAGCCAATTTTGTCAGCGAGAAATTTGTCGCATTATTGCTTCAGACAGGAAGCGGCTATTCTTTGATGACGTCAAACTGTCAATTCACACGGAGTGCAAATTTTCCGAAGACTTTAACCGACTCTTAATTTACAATTCAATTAAAAAACAAACACTTGCTAACATTAAACATTGGATTAAATCAACGAGTTTGCATGACAATAACAACTTTCACAAACATTACCGCAACGACGCGGGAATTGATCTACCTAGATTTTTTTCGACACATTTAAATCACTCTTTCATAGCCGCGTCATGCGACTGCGTTTGATGCGTTTAGGCCAGTATCTTAAAGTATTATATTCGATATGTGTTCGTGTGTTGTATGAACGAATCTGCACTAAAACTAAATTTACGGTTGCGATAGACAGAGGAACTGTCTTTTTTATAAGGATCGGAGTTAGTGTTCGTGTGTCGTATGAACGAATCTGCACTAAAATTAAATTTACATCGTACATGATCAGTTGTCAAACGAAAGTACGCTTGATATTAAATGCATTATTTTTCTCTTTCCGGGATATTGTTTTAGTATGTTGATGCTAACAGTCCGAGTTAATTTTGTGTTTACAGTCCGAGTTCTCGATTCAGAATGATCATGACCAAGATAATGAGTATACAAATTCGTCATAATTGGGGACATACGTTAATTGTTCGCACTTTTCGTCGGCATCAACTCATCTTTTCCCGTCCTGGACCATTTTAAGCCATCTACTACTCGCGAAAAGCAAGTTTTCACGGTTTGAAAAACGGACAATACGGGCGAGGAGCATAAAATATACATACCTGTCTACCAAGAACAGATACCAATTAATACATAGAGACCGACATTCTTTAATCCACATTGTTTTGGGGTCATTGAATGCGATAATTGTCATCAATTAACAAAGTGTCTCGCCCGGTGTCGGCATGTTTTCTATTAGCCGAAATGGAGTTTGTAACCCACGCTCTGATTAGTCAGGGGAGAACCCTGCCAAATACTTGTATGACGAGCGCTGTGAATGGTTGCTTATCAACTTTCAATAGGTAATTTACTACGCCAGGGGGCGGAGTTTCGTCGATTCGGTCAGTTGATTGACGTCGGCGTGTATTCGGTAATAAACAGAAGCAACTTTGATAGCGCTGCGGATATGATAATTGCCAGAGTTTAGGGCGAAGTGGTTATCGCCGGTGCTGTTGATCAAGGCGATTACAGGGAAGCCGCGGCGATATAATCGCCCGAGTCGCCCAGTTGCGTGAGCCCTGCTATGATTAATTTTTTTAATGTCATTTTGCCAAACTGTAAAAAAGTTCCATTAAAATATTTTAAGAATGTTGAAGATTATACACAAGGCAAACTACATATTACTGTGAGGTTTATTTAAATAATTTCGATAAATAAATATCATTACTAATATTTATGTTACAGGTAAAAAAGAGAAAAACAAAAGGCTATTGAAAAATGTTATAAAGATATCTCATATTTACAAAGCAAAATTGTTAATGAGTTACTTTTTATTCACCACTTCTCAAGTTCATTAGACACCAAAAATACCCGACATAATTAAGATAAACAGTACACCTATGGCATAACTACCTCAAAATCAAAATATTAATCTAATGATATTTCAATATTTAAACTGTTAATTCATTAGTACTGGCAACGTTCCAAATCTCACCGGAAAACTGAGTGACGGAAAAAGAACGGGATATTAAGACTATCCCGGTATCGATCTCCGGTATCATCACTAAGGTACAAATATAGGAAAACATGATTAAAGCATCTAAAACAAGACAATTGCAAAGCAATATAGTCCCCTACCGGCTCCACCATTGTCAGAAATTCCACCATTGTCAGAATTTTTTTATTTGTTGCCAAAGCAACCAGAATTTTTGACGTAGGAACAAAATGAAATGACGTGCATAATGTCCATATTGCCATCTATCCATGTTTCAAGTTTCATGAAAAAATATTAAGACCTTTTAAAGTTATAGCAGGATCCAGAAAACCACCATTTTCAGCAGTATTTCTAGTCTATTTGTTGCCATAGCAACCAGAATTTTTGACATAGAAACAAAATGAAATGACGTGCATAATGTCCATATTGCCATCTATCCATGTTTCAAGTTTCATGAAAAAATATTAAGAACTTTTAAAGTTATCACAGGATCCAGAAAAAGTGTGACTGACTGACAGACAGACAGACAGAGCGCAAACCATAAGTCCCCTCCAGTGAAACCGGTAGGGGACAATAACCATCTTATAATATTTAATCATACCACTACATTGATATCTGCCGGATAAAAAGGTACCTGATATACTTTTTATATAACGTTCAAAAGGTTAACATCAGTCAATTTTTGGAGGTAGGTCATATTTCTTGAAATCAACTTTAAAGTTATCATTATTGGTAAAATATAATCAGATACAACAAATATTAGGTGCAAGTGCTCATGTCGCATGATTAAGACTTCAAACACATAGTCATTCCTACAAACAAATGCAGCGATGAAGCAATGATATTTTATTATTTCTTTCAAAATGGGGATGTAGAAGAACACTAAAGAGGAAAACAGGTTACTGTCCTATGGTTGTTAAATATATCAGACTTGGCACGAATAAAACAACGGCTTGGCAAGCCTCACGTTTTTTTTTTAGCCTAACCTGATATATTACACAACGATAGGGCAATAACTCTATAAACTATTATATATTGTACTAATTCTAGAGATGTATACCCATACTTATTAAAGTATTATATATTGTACTTATTCTAGAGATGTATACCCATACTTATTAAAGTATTATATATTGTACTTATTCTATAGATGTATACCCATACTTATTAAAGTACTATATATTGTACTAATTCTATAGATGTATACCCATACTTATTAAACTATTATATATTGTACTAATTCTAGAGATGTATACCCATACTTATTAAACTATTATATATTGTACTAATTCTATAGATGTATACCCATACTTATTAAACTATTATATATTGTACTAATTCTAGAGATGTATACCCATACTTTAAACTTTTATTAACTATTCTAGAGATGTATACCATACTTATAACTATTATATATTTATATTCTAGACTGTATACCATATTATTAAACTATTATATTGTACTTAATTCTATAGATGTATACCCATACTTATTAAACTATTATATATTGTACTAATTCTAGAGATGTATACCCATACTTATTAAACTATTATATATTGTACTAATTCTAGAGATGTATACCCATACTTATTAAACTATTATATATTGTACTAATTCTAGAGATGTATACCCATACTTATTAAACTATTATATATTGTACTAATTCTAGAGATGTATACCCATACTTATTAAACTATTATATATTGTACTAATTCTAGAGATGTATACCTGTCCCATACTTATTTAACCTGTAACATATTTTGAGGTTCAAGCACCACACTAAAGTTAAAGTAATACAATGTAACCAGTAGCTATTAATTTGTGCTGAATGTCAAAATGGAGTGAGAGCAAATCTTCGTTTGTTAACCATAAAATAAGCCTTAAAATTACTTTCAAATAAGCCTATAAGTACCTTTTATTAGAAAGAACTATGATTTTATACAATTAAGCTGCGCTCTGGGAAAATGTGGCTAAATGCATGTTGGTAAAGTGTTGTACCAGATTAGCCAGGACAGTCCAAACAGGCTAATGAGGAACAACACACTTTTATGGTATTTTACATTTAAAGGAAGTTGCTTCTTAGCAATAATCCAGTTTAGGTGGAAAGGGTCCTCACTTATTAGAATGTGCAGTTTGCACAGGCTAATCTTGGACAATACTTAATGCATATGCATTAAACACCATTTTCCTAGACAGAGGCTCTATTATAAAGCAAGACTTCTTGAGGTCAAAAATAGCAAAACGTAAACAGAAATGAACAAGTTAAATGAACTTAAAAGTTGAAGGATGTGAAAACTAGGCCCTTAAGCTGTCCATAACTCACATACACACAATGCTGTAGCTAGAAGAGTAGGTGTGGGTAATTAGCACATATTTAAGTGACATCTATAACAAGGTTGTGCACTTAACTACAGATTCTTACACCTTCATAATGGATGATATGAGCTTCATTCTGGGAAAACTGGGCTTAAATAAAGTGCCTAAAAAGTCAACCCAGATTAGGTACACAAGTTGCAAAGGCGAATCAGGGATAACACTTTCCACATTTCTGGTATTTTTCATTTAAATGAAGCGTCTTCAAAGTTAAATCCAGTTTAAGGGGAAAGTGTTGCACCTAATTTTCCACTGCAGACAGCACAGGTTAATCTGGGACGACAGTTTATGCACATGCCTTAACCCTTTCAGCGCTGGAACTGAATTTTCAAGGCCTTTCCAAACAGTTTGGATCCAGATGAGACGCCACAGAACGTGGCGTCTCATCAGGATCCAAACTGTTTGCTCTTCTGATAGTATTCTTTGAAAAAAATCAAAGAAAATGCTAATTTTAGAAATTCAGCAGACAAAATTTTTGCAGACAACAAATTTCCCAGCATGCAAAGAGTTAAGTCCCATTTTCTCAGAGCAAGGCTTAAATAGTTTGATATGCTAAAAAACCTGTTCACTTACCCGACAATAATGGTGCTGGTGCTGCGTACACTCTTTCTGGGGGTGTATCTTGCATGCTCATGCTGGTCAGCTAAATGTGTTGCATTCACAACAAACTGTTCACTCCCCTGTAATTGAAGCATGGATGGGGTCCCTTTAAACCTTGTCCTAAATTTGTTCAACTAATTCTGATTGTAAACATAATAAACAACAATACCGCTATATGCAATATAAAACAGCCCAGACTTGTAGCTTTCGCAATCACCTGCATCAGGTTAGAACATCAATTACACACGTTCATAATGGGTATTTTATAATATAACAGAATATCTTGCTTCAAAGAAGTCAATCAAAACTTAAACCAGATAAAATAAATAATAAACGTCATGCAGTTTTTTTCTGATGCACAGTGTGTTTTTTCTTTAAAGTTGTCCTTACAATATTAAAGCAAGACATTACAGAAATATGTTGATTAAATTGACCAGTTCTGAAAGTCATATAATAAAGATCAAGCAACGAAAGCTATTAAAGATGAAAAAGATGCAAAACTGAGGTGCTAGTACAATTTATATAAATAGTTCAAGGGCGCATAATTCTGCAACAGAAAAGGTTACATACTCAAAAATAATGTCTTGCACTTCTACATAGTGTAAGAAACATGTCAATAAAGATTCCTCTTGGAATGCAGAAAACTGAGAGACTAGTTTACAAAACAAAATACATGTGTAAATATTTGAAGGCCAACAAATTACACTGAATTGAAAATAGTAACGATTTGCCTTGTATTTTGCAAATAAATATAGCTATATCAATTAGAATTAAACCTAAATTGTTTTACGAGTTGAACATTAACAAGTCTTATTTTAAGTGCAATTTCTAAGATCTCATTTTGCAGTGCAGCATGTTAGTTAGCATACAATTACGATTTGCAAATGCATTGCATATGCAACTTTAATATTAGCAATTGCAATAATGTTTCTTTGAAGAAAAAGCAATATACATGAAAACACTAACCCTCCCACTGACAAAAAGCTATTTTTATGTAGAGGGAAAACTTAAATTGAGCAAAGGAAAGTGTCAAAATCTACTCAACAACTGAAAGGGCTTTCTGGCCATAAGTGTATTCCCCAGTTTAAGTAAGTTTTATGATGGACTGTTAACATTTAATACCAAAGGGGATGACACATATGACATTTATCACGACTTAATATTTGAATGAGCCAAATCAAATATTAAAATAGCTGCTTCTTTTTCAGCGTGTTCGATAAACTTGAAATACCAGCAAAAAACAAAAGTTGTTCACACTTTAAAAACAAAAATACAGAAACTTAAAACTAAACTAATATAAACAGTGGAAAAAAAATAAAAATACTTTGCATGGTAACTGAGTACAGTGTCAACAAGAAAGTACTATGTCTCCTATTGGCTCACCTGACAAAAGTTGGCTAACAGGCAAATACACAAATATATAAAAGGATTGCATTTGATGTGTTATCATGTAGAGATTAAGGTTCATGTAGAGGCTTCATTTTGAAAAATGTGGGACCCCAAGCATTGAACTCAAATTTGACTAAAGGAAGAGTGCCACATTGAAAATGTATACATATATGCTTTAAAGGATGTTTTTCCTTCAAACTGCTACCAATTTTGTACATCAACGTATCATACCATCCACAAAATCAATCAAAATACAAAGCGATTTTAACACTAAAATATACATTATTTTCAAAAATCTGAATCATGTTTATTCCACGTATTTCGGCGGAAAATTATATAACTAGTGAATAATATCGACATTGACGAGGGCAAGTTACGCTTAAATAGTAAAACAAGTTTACATATCTAGAAATATCAAAACTCGAACACATGTCATTTCATCACCATGGGGGCAGCCATTTGTAAATTCATAACATAGAAAGAAACATGCTAAAAACTAACTCATCGCCTAATTGACATTCCAAACGGTTGACGACGACAAATGCATTGGATTGTAATCTTTCCGTTGATGTTTGCAAACTGCACGATCAGACCTCATAAACACTCAAAAGAATAACTATGTAAGAAGCATTTCACCAATGTTTACAATTGTTGTCGAATCACCATACTTATATTATTGCGCATAAAATAGTACGCTTACAGACTGACAGAAAGATCGATACGTAACTCCGTTAAATTCATCACGGTATACTATTCTATTGATAATATATAATAACACATCGCTTTAACAATCTAAAAGGAGAAATAATTCTTTTAAACAAAGTTTTTAATAACGAAAGTGAAAACAACGGAAGTTAGATGGATATTCTGTGAGATGCACTTCGGCTCCAGAAAAAACAATACAAATAAACTAAAAAAGACAGCTGGAAAATATTTGAAATAGGGTAAGTGATGATATCTCTACGTGGTCATGTCTGTTATTGAGTGCGATCTCTTGCTGATTAATGTTAATAGTTGTTTTACTAGTTGCGAACCAACTGTCAAAATATGTTTGTGTTTTCTCAGGTATGTGTATACATGCATACACATATCCGGTTTTCTCACTACTGCACGTGGTTTCGACCGATTTGTTTTGCATGTTTTTCTACGGAGTACAGCGAGGGCCACGCTTTCAAAATGGGTAGAAGTAATCGAAATATAAAATCAATCGGTTTGCCAATTTCTTTATAATTCTTTACAATTTTATATGTCGTCTGCAATCTATTTCAATTTTAGATGGTTTAAATTTGCAATTTGGTTGAGAGGTAAATAACAAAATTGTTAAGCCTTTGAAGAAGAATTGTGACTCTTACTATCCACCATACCTGGATTTTTAAAAAGTAGTTACATTTTAGTTATTTTTAGAACTTTGTTTAGGAAATTTATCCAAAATAGGCAGTTGAATAAAAACTCATTTGTTGTTTTATGACAATAATTTTCTGTGAAATGTTGCTAACTTGACCTTGTATATGTATATAGCTTTGTATTTATTCAACTTAAGGTAGTGCATATCCTTCCTAACTTGAGATTGAGATTTTGTAAATTAGTGTAAAAATGTATTGGTTTTAAACCAAAATATGAATAAAGCACACAAATATTGAATGTCAAAAATGTGTTTATGTTATTCTATCCGTCTTTAGCTTTAAAATGATATATAGTTTGACCATATTGTACCACATTGAATGAAGAAAAACCAAAGCGAATTTTTAATGAATTTTATCCCCCCCATGAACCTTAACTGTAAGACTTTGTAAGGCGATGTCTTGTTGTATGATTCAATCAAAACTACATATAGATATATACATTTCTGTCTCAAAATCTCTTGTTTTGCACACACAAAATAATAATTTATAAGATGTGGAGTTCCTACTGAATAAAGATTTGAAATATAGTAAAGCATCTGCAAACAGAAGTTAAAAATCCTTTCAAGCAAAAAAGATCCTTTTCGTGCTGAAATCAGCTAATTAAGTATAAAAATGCTTTATAACAAGCAATGCGGTAAAACACAAGTTTTGAAACATGTGCGCACTTTTTTGTTGAAAACATTCAATACGAATGGTACATTATTTGTAAAACTAGAGCTTTGTCAGAGACGTGATGTATACCCCCACATGCGGCATTGACACAGACTATTTTGCATGCTGTCTTCACAAAACAAGAGAATCTAAATGGTGCTTTTTAAGAATTATTATGCCATTATTCATCATGGCCATTTTGACCTTTGAACTCTTTAATTCTTTCGCATGACATGCTGTCAAATGACTGTGAACAAAATTAATGTACTGAGTCATTTTAAAATCTCACAATGAATGACATAGTTATGGCCCGGACAAGCTCATTTATGGCCATTTTTCACTTTTGAACTCCAAGTGTGACCTTGACTTTGAAGATATCGACGTAATTCTTTTGCAAGACACATTGTCCAATGATTGTGAACAAATGTACCAAGTAATTTTAAAATCTCACAATGAATGACATAGTTATGGCCTGGACAAGATCATTTACAGCCATTTTTGACCTTTGAACGCACAGAGTGACCTTGACCTTGGAGATATCGACGTAATTCTTTTGTGCCACACACCATCCAATAATGGTGAACAAATGTGCCAAATGATTTTAAAATCTCACAATGAATGACATAGTTATGGCCCGGACAAGCTCATTTATGGCCATTTTCAACCTTTGAACTCAAAGTTTGACCTTGACTTTGGAGATATCAACGCAATTCTTTCGTGCGACACACCGGCCAATGATGATGAACAAATGTGCCAATTGATTTTAAAATCTCACAATGAACAACATTGTTATGGCCCGGACAAGCTCATTTATGTCCATTTTTGACCTTTGAACTTAAAGTGTGATCTTGACCTTGGAGATATCAACGTAATTCTTTCGCACGACACACTGTCCAATGATGGTGAGTAATGTGCCAAATGATTTTAAAATCTAGCAATGAATGACATAGTTATTGCCCGGACAAGCTCATTTATGGCCATTTTTGATCTTTGAACTCAAAGTGTGACCTTGACCTTGGAGATATCAACATAATTCTTTCGCGTGACATACCGTCCAATAATGGTGAACAAATTTGCCAAATGATTTTAAAATCTCACAATAAATGATAAAGTTATGGCCCGGACATGCATTTGACCTTTCTTTGAACTCAAAGTGTGACCTTGACCTTGGAGATATCGAAGAAATTCTTTCGCGCGACACCGTCCAATGATGGTGAACAAATTGCTAAATGATATTTAAATCTCACAATAAATGATAACGTTATGGCCCGGACATGCATTTGACCTTTGAACTCCAAGTGTGACCTTGACCTTTGAGATGTTGACATACTTTTTTCACACAACACACCGTCCCATGATGGTGAACAAATGCACCAAGTTATTTTAAAATCTAACAATAAATGACATAGTTATGGTCGGGACAAACTTTTGGTTAAAAACACACTAAGTGACCCCGTGACCTAGGATGAATCGGATGAAATTTTGGGACAGACAGACAGACCGACCGACCGACCGAATAAGTGACTCCTATATAGCCCGCATTACCAATGGTAATGGGGGTATAAAAACTATCACTTATCTGTATATATGCAGGGGTTTTGCTGTCGATTGCGACAGTCCCCAAATGCGAGAATATTGCAAAAGTGGCGACAAGTTTTCAAAAGTTGCAATTTTCTATTGCATCAACATATTTTTGTCCAATGCAAATCAATACTGCAAGTCTTAACATAAGCCGCCAGCATCATTAATAACAAGGGCTGTTTGTATAACATGCATGCCCCACATATGGGCTGTCAGTTGTAGAGGCAGCCATTGTGTGAATACGTTTTCTGGCACTGTGACCTTGACCTTTGACCTAGTGACCTGAAAATCAATAGGGGTCATCTGCGAGTCATGATCAATGTACCTATGAAGTTTCATCATCCTAGGCGTAAGCTTTCTTGAAATATCATCCGAAAACCATTTTACTGTGTCAAGTCACCGTGACCTTGACCTTTGACCAAGTGACCTGAAAGTCAATAGGGGTAATCTGCGAGTCATGATCAATGTACCTATGAAGTTTCATCATCCTAGGCGTAAGCTTTCTTGAGTTGTCATCCTGGAAACCATTTTTCTAAGTTGAGTCACTGTGACCTTGACCTTTGACCTAGTGACCTCAAAATCAATAGGGGTCATCTGCGAGTCATGATCAATGTACCTATGAAGTTTCATGATCCTAGGCATAAGCGTTCTTGAGTTATCATCCAGAAACCATTTTATTATTTCGGGTCACCGTGACCTTGACCTTTGACCTAGTGACCTGAAAATCAATAGGGGTCATCTGCGAGTCATGATCAATGTACCTATGAAGTTTCATGATCCTAGGCATAAGCGTTCTTGAGTTATCATCCAGAAACCATTTTACTATTTCGGGTCACCGTGACCTTGACCTTTGACCTAGTGACCTGAAAATCAATAGGGGTCATCTGCGAGTCATGATCAATGTAACCAGAGCTCCAGATAAGGATTTGTGAAATTAGTAACGGTACTGCCACTGGCAGAAAGAAAAGGAGTAACGCTTAAACTCAATTAGTACCTGTACTACCATATCCAAAAATACAGGAAGTACTGTACTACCCGTGTTTTTGGATAATGAAGGGTGTATAACTGACTTTACAGAAACATTTGCAGCAATTATAATAAATATATGTAGCTTCTTAAACAGTTACTAGTATTAGGTTTTCCATTCTGAATTATGATGCAAATACAACTACACATTACAACTAATGACTAATACTATTTCTTCATTTTTCTTGACAAGAAAACACAAGCCAACTAGTAAGCTAAGTAAATGAACACTTATTTCACTTTCTCATTCGTTTCTCATCATGTTTTCTAACGTTTTAAGCCACCGATGCAATCAAATCGTTTAATATCGGGGCGACAATGTCTTTTTCTGGGTTTACATATTTAATGTCAGGATGGTTAGACGACACCATATGTAGCCATTATATGACAACAAAGTGTTGTTTTGAACCGCTTTCGGTTAAGCCGGCATTCCATTGTGCGCAGACATATTGTTTTTGACAGATTTACAAGTTACAGGAAATCACGCAACAGAATAGACAAAAATATATGAACCCAGTCTACAACTTTTCGGTAATTTAAATTAACTAAAAGCGTTGTTAGGTTAGGGACCAATAAAATAAATCACGCCGTGCTGACGCAGACGTATCGGTACGGCCAGATTGTTTTCGTAAATGCGTAAAATGGATATTAATGCCGTTATTTTACGACCAGTTTATAAAAATAAATGCGTAAATCTTCATGAAAAAGGCGTATTTACGCCTGTACGGCCCTTATCTGGAGCTCTGATGTAACTATGAAGTTTCATGATCCTAGGCATAAGCCTTCTTGAGTTATCATCCGGAAATCATTTTACTATTTTGGGTCACCATGACCTTGACCTTTGACCTAGTGACCTCAAAATCAATAGGGTTCATCTGCGAGTCATGATCAATGTACCTATGAAGTTTCATGATCCTAGGCCTAAGCGTTCTTGAGTTATCATCCGGAAACCATCTGGTGGACGGACATAGCGGACGGATGGACCAACATGTGCTAAACAATATACTCCCTCTTCTTCGAAGGGGGAGGGGGGTGCATAAATATAATATATAGCTCTGCTAATAATTTTATGACATAATGACACATTGAACATGAATAATTGTTTGATAGTTGGCTTTTTTGGGCTATTTTAACCCTATTAATATGTAAACATTAATGTCAGATTATGATATGTACACATTAAAACACAAACTCATTTATTTATTGTGATGTATTTTGGTTGGCCGATATAAGCAACATGTTAATTGATGGGGACCAACATAGAAACAAAATGTAGCAATATCCCGAAACAGAAACATACTTATAATAAAAATATATTTAAGATATATTATCGAACCTTGGTTACCTGCAGTTTAATAACATGGCAATTAACTGTTTACAGCAATAAACATGAACCATTACCACACCTGTTTTCCATAATTTCACATAATTTATTATCGAATCTGCGGTTGCACAAAGTTTTATGCAATATACAATCGCATGTTTTGCAACACAGCATTTTGCAAATTAGATTCTTCATTTGATAGATACAATCTGTAAAATGCACATAAAGTAATTCATTGGAACGAAATAATATGCATACACCATCAAATTATCGGCAGTTTGTTTTGAAGTAGCCATTATATATAATGTTTATGTCATTACGTTAAATACGTTAAAAAATGTTTGACATCGTTAACAACCACGACATACAATTTACATTTTTGCAAACCACGCCCTACGCTAAATTACACATTTTAAGAATGCACACATAAAAAAGGTGTCGGTATTCATTCACTATGAATTCAAACAAGATGTGTTTGTGAAACACTATGTCCCCGTATATGATGTTTGACCTTGGAGGATGACCTTGACCTTGACCCTTCACCACTCAAAATGTGCAGCTCCATGAGATACACATACATGTCAAATATAAAATTGCTAGCTTCAATATTGCAGAAGTGACATTACATGAGCAATTTTGACCCATATATTTGACCTTGAAGGATGACCTTGACCTTTCACCACTCAAAATGTGCAGCTCCATGAGATACACATGCATGCCAAATATCAAGTTGCTATCTTCAATATTGCAAAAGTACTCATCAAATGAGCGATTTTGGCCACATATATTTGACCTCTGACCTTAAAGGATGACCTTGACCTTGACCTTTTTACCACTCAAAATGTGCAGCTCCATGAGATACACATGAATGCCACATATCAAGTTGCTATCTTGAATATTGAAATTAGCAAAAGTGTACATTAAATGAGCGATTTTGACCCATATATTTGACCTTGAAGGATGACCTTGACCTTTCACCACTCAAAATGTGCAGCTCCATGAGATACATATGCATGCCAAATATCAAGTTGCTATCTTCAATATTGCAAAAGTTATTGCAAATGTTAAAGTTGGCGCAAACAAACCAACAGACCAACAGACAGGGCAAAAACAATATGTCCCCCACTACTATAGTGGGGGACATAAAAAGTCTTACTTGTTTAAGCATATCACTAAAATGTAAACCAGTATTTTTTTTTTGTTAAATGTGTTACAGATAATGCATTCTTTGGTGAATGTTATTATCATTTCATTATAATCACATATAATCAAGAAGTGATATATAGACTCTAACAAGGGCTGTTTGTAAAACATGCATGCCCCCATATGGGCTGTCAGTTGTAGTGGAAGCCAATGTGTGAATACGTTTTTTGTAACTGTGACCTTGATCTTTGACCTAATGACCTGAAAATCAATAGGGGTCATCTGCCAGTCATGATCAATGTACCTATGAAGTTTCATGATCCTAGGCCTAATTATTCTTGAGTTATCATCAAGAAACCATTTTACTGTTTCGAGTCACTGTGACCTTGACAGTTATAAAACTTTAACCAAGGTTAAAGATTTTGGACACACACATACAATGAATGGAATATGGACTGTCAGTTGTAGTGGCAGCCATTGTGTGAACACGTTTTTTGTCACTGTGACCTTGACCTTTGAGCTAGTGACTTAAATAATCAATAGGGGTCATCTGCCAGTCATGATCAATTTACCAATGAAGTTTCATGATCCTAGGCCTAATCATTATTGAGTTATCATCAGGAAACCATTTTACTTTTTTGAGTCACAGTGACCTTGACCTTTGACCTAGTGACCTGAAAATTGATAGGGTTCATCTGCCAGTCATGATCAATGTACCTATGAAGTTTCATGATCCTAGGCATAAGCATTCTTGAGTTATCATCCGGAAACCATTTTACTGTGTCGTGTCACTGTGACCTTGACCTAGTGACCTGAAAATCAATAGGGGTCATCTGCGAGTCATAATCAATGTACCTATGAAGTTTCATGATCCTAGGCGTAAGCGTTCTTGAGTTATCATCAGGAAACCATTTTAATGTGTCGTGTCACTGTGACCTTGACCTTTGACCTAGTGACCTGAAAATCAATATGGGTCATCAGCGAGTCATGATCAATGTACCTATGAAGTTTCATGATCCTATGCAAAAGCGTTCTTGAGTTATCATCCGGAAACCGTTTTACTGGTTTGAGTCACCCTGACCTTGACCTTTGACGTAGTGACCTGAAAATCAATAGGGGTCATCTGCGAGTCATGACCAATGTTCCTATGAAGTGTCATGATCCTAGGCATAAGCATTCTTGAGTTATCATCCGGAAACCATTCGGTGGACGGACCGACGAAACTTTAACCAAGGTTAAAGTTTTTGGACACACACATACAACGCATGAAATATGGGCTGTCAGTTGTAGTGGCAGTCATTGTGTGAATACATTTTTTGTCGCTGTGACCTTGACCTTTGATCTAGTGACTTGATATCAAAAGGGGTCATCTGCCAGTCATGATCAATTTACCTATGAAGTTTCATGATCCTAGGCCTAATTATTCTTGAGTTTTCATCAGGAAACCATTTTATTGTTTCCAGTCACTGTGACCTTGACCTTTGACCTAGTGACCTGAAAACTATTAGGGGTATTCTGCCAGTCATGATGAATGTACCTATGAAGTTTCATGATCCTAGGCGTAAGCATTCTTGAGTTATCATCCATAAACCATTTTACTATTTTGAGTCACTGTGACCTTGACCTTTGACCTAGTGACCTGAAAATCAATAGGGGTCATCTGCGAGTCATGATCAATGTACCTATAAGGTTTCATGATCCTAGGCGTAAACGTTCTTGAGTTATCATCAGGAAACCATTTTCCTGTGTTGAGTCACCGTGACCTTGACCTTTGACCTAGTGACCTGAAAATCAATAGGGTCATCTGCGAGTCATGTTCAATGTAACTATAAATGTTCATGATCCTAGGCGTAAGCGTTCTTGAGGTATTATCCAGGAAATCGTTTTACCGGTTCGAGTCACCGTGACCTTGACTTTTGACTAAGTGACCTGAAAATCAATAGGGGTCATCTGCGAGTCATGATCAATGTTTCTATGAAGTTTCATGATCCTAGGCGTAAGCGTTCTTGCGTTATCATCCGGAAACCATTTGATGGACGGACAGACGGACCGACATGTGCAAAACAATATACCCCCTCTTCTTCAAAGGGGGGCATAAATATTGATTTTTGTGAGCGTAAGCATACAGTCAATGTTTGAATAATTTTAAAATGACTTTCCATTGTTAAAATTTGTTCTTTATTTCTATAGAAAGAGAATGATATAAATATTTTGAAGGATTATAATTATTGAATACAATGACCCTGTAGGCCAAAACTTACCTGTCATTTCTAATGTTCAAGTTGCTAATACTTCATAAGAGTTACTATAAAAGTGGTGACAACCTTTATAAGGCCAGGGAAACCCCTGTGATGCAAAGTCTACTCTCTGTATAGCAGTTTGACAAAAAAATAATCATATGCGATCAATAGAACATTTTAGATGCTAAAGGATTCTTTTAATCATTCAGTTTCAAAGTTGTTTTGTCTTTAAACTTAATTAAAGTTGATTGACTAACCAGCTTAGATGTGGTTTACAAATAAATGCACTTAACCCAAATGGACTTTTGGTAATAGGATTGAGCTTTTTGAAAATCATGAATTTTGCAATTGCAGCATGACATATATTTTAAGTAGTCAGAAGTAATTAAGTATTAATTTCTTTGTTAATACTGGTGATATTAATATGAGTACCAACAATAGAGAAAAGAATGACCTTTGAAAATATATTCAAAATGCAGATTTCATCTTTCAATTTCTTTTACATGTTCTGAATAAGGCCATGCATCAGCACAGACAAACCAAAAATGGACAGACACACAGGATCCCTCCAGCTGCTAACAGCCCATTACAAGCTGCTTGAGTGATGAAGCCTACAAACATGTTCTACAGGCAGAACTAACCCTTTGCATGCTGGGAAATTTGTCGTCTGCTTAAATGTCGTCTGCTGAATTTTTAAAATTAGCATTTTCTTCTATTTTTTGTCAAAGAATACTATCAGAATAGCAAACAGTTTGGATCCTGATGAGACGCCACATTGTGTGGCGTCTCATCTGGATGCAAACTGTTTGCAAAGGTTTTCAAACTTCGGTTCCAGCTTCGAAAGAGCTACAGGCAGAACTAAACAAATGTGACAGCGAGAAGCATTCATTTCCTTCATGCATTTATCTTCCCTTTTACACGTGGGATGACTCTTACCTGGAGATTCTCTAATTGCCACTCAGAGGTTTCATTCCAGATCTAACATTTATATGAAATCTAATACATTTTAATATCATCTCAATTAAACAATCGTGTCTGACAATAATAGTAATAAGTTGAAACCCCTATACATTTTTCATTAACAGTCATGCACAAAAATGGCTGCTTTATTCATGAACTTAGCAGTAGTTATAGTTTTTATATAAACTGAAATAATTACGAGGGTAACATATAAAATTAATATCAACACTAAATAAATTATCTCATTCAAACCTTAACATTTAAATGATCATTTGAAATTAAGAAAAAAACTGAATATTCTATAATCAGGATATCACAATGCATTCTTGTGTCTGCATTGTGCAGGACTAAATTTTGTTGGGACTATATATTTTCATATCATATATCACACATGCTGTTAAATTTACAAAAAAGTACAGTTTTCAGTTATGGCAGTATAATGTGGAAAACTTTGCATCTAAGTGATGAAGGCTTAAGGTAAACATTAATACACACCTTTCCAGTTTCTGTCTGGAAAACATGCTCTGCGCTGAAGAGGTTTTTGAACAATTCTCCGTAGAATTTCATTCGACTGAAACGAAAAAGCAACCATGTATTCATCAAACAGTTACATTACTTATACTGAATCTGCAAGCAGGAATGTAAGTCCTGCATGATGGAATATTGAAAATAGAACTGTATCAATAAAGATCAACTGGTCGAAACCACTTTGGATTCATTTTATAACAGTGACATTACACTTTGTGGATTTACACAATCCTGCATTTAGGTTGGATATAAAAACAAGACATGTGTTTGTCAGAAATGCCGCCGCTTTGAAATGTTGCATTTTTTGTTGTTGTTTTTTTACCTTTGACCTTGAAAAATGACCTTGACCTTTCACCACTCAAAATGTGCAGTTCAATGAGATACACATCTATGCCAAATATCAAGTTCCTATCTTCAATATTGCAAAAGTTAAGGCCAATGTTAAAGTTATCAGACGGACTCACAGACTGACAGACGGACTGACAGACAGTTAAACTGCTATATGCCACCCTACCGGGGGCATAAAAATTATTTCTATCATTGCAAATTACAAATTAATGGTAATGCAGAACCACAAAAATCAACTAAGTGTCCAATGAAAAACACTGGTTTAATATAATTTTTCTATGCCTGTTTCAATTTTGACTTAATATGATCAAATAGTAGAAGAAGGTTGTAAGAACAGCTGCATTTTGTTGTTGTTGTTGGACTCCACAGAATTTAGTTTGAAAACTACACAAACAATTTCATGTTTTTACCACAATAATTTAATTTTGCATCTTCTCCCTCTGATGACAATCACAAATACATCAAAGCTTTACCTGTCAACTCTGGTTTGATAAAACACTTTATTACTTACCTCATGATTGCCTTCAACATTTTGTTGAAATATTTATTAATGAAAGCGATGAAGGCACTGAATTTGTTCAGCTGTTGTATAATTCTTAGACGCAACTCAGTTTTCAAAATTATGTTATAGCTTTTTATATTGCAAGTTTGAAATGACCACAACCCATTCAAATTTATAAACAGTGTGTCTTAAAACACAGGGTGAGATGTGTGTGTTTTTTTTCCAAATCATTGATACTGCTAATCAGTGTGCATATGCTAATCTTATTCGATATGCATTAAGCCCCGTTTTCTCTGAAAGCAGCCAATATGTACAGATTTCAATGATAAACTCTAGACTGGCCAACGTTGTCTTACAAGCTGCTAAATACACACTATGCAGTGTACCAGTGAGAACAGGCAGATTCGTCGTCTGCTTAAATTTAATGGAGTTATCCACACAGGCAGTCACGGGTTACGGTTCCTACTGTAGCTAAGGCATACTGATTTGCAAAATTGCGTCTGCATTATTTGTGAGCTAAATCTCACAAATACAAATGGTACATTTTGATCACTGATGACTACACTGTAAATTAAAAAAATAAATATTTGCAGGCTAAATGCTGAGTATGTTAAAATGCACTTTTTCGCATTGCACAAATCATCCAAACAATTATAAGGGTTACAAGTAAGCTTGAATAATCTCAAAATGGAAGAGTAAACAATTTTTTTTAAGTTATTAATATCTTTGCATACATCAGATTCAGACAGTTTCCTTCCCAGTGTTTACATATTAACCTCATTAAACTAATTTCAGTTGGCATAAATAATCAAGGAACACATCTGTCTTATAAAGGACTCAGTGCCTTGACACTTTGTAAGATACATATACACTTATCAACAGCTATGAAACTGTGAATACAAAATTAAGCCAAGAAAACGACAACCTGATGTGGTAATGAAAGAGAATGCGTGGGCCAAACATACCAATGAAATAATTCAAGACATTAAACATTGCTATGTGATGTTTAACCCTTTCCCCAATAAGAAGCAAAGTGAAAATGGCTTTTGAAACCAGCATAAAACCAGAACAGCCTGCAAGTAACTCACAGTCTGTTCAGGTTTTTTGTTGTTTGCTGCTCATCAGTAACTAAGGGCTGGAAATGAAACCTTTATAACTTAACTTATAAGTAAGAAAGGTCTTCAATTAAATTTAACTTTCTAAGGGACTACAAACGCGTCAAAATACGTAACTAAGTGGTAAAAAGTTAATTAAACAATGTAATGTGATGTTTAAGTACTCCTATAAACAAGAGGGCCTAAAAGGCCAAAAGTTGCTCTCCTGAGATAACAAGATACTATTGGGACAAATCTTCTGACCAAGTTTCATGAAGATCAGAAAATAAATGTGGCCTCTAGGGTGTTAACAAGGTTTTACTATAGCCATATAAGGAAAAATGCCCCGCCCCCTGGCAGCCTATGTTTTTCAACCAACTGGCATCATTTTTATCCTTGTCCAAGATATTATCGGGATGAATCATCTGACCAAGTTTCATAAAGATCAGACAGTAAATGTGGCTTCTAGAGTGTTAACAAGATTTTACTATAGCCATATAAGGAAAAATGCCCCGCCCCTTGGAAGCCATGTTTTTGAAGCAAACATAATTATTTTCCAATTTATCCAAGATATTATTGAGACCAATCTTCTGACCGAATTTCATGAAAATTCGACAATTAAATGTAGCCTCTAGAGTGTTAACAAGGTTTTAATATAGCCATATATAGCCATATTAGGAAAAATGCCCCGCCCCTGGTGGCCATGTTTTTAAAGCAACCAAAACCTTTTTCGAACTTCATCCAAGATATCATTGGGACAAATCTTCTGACCAAGTTTCATGATGATTGGAAAATAAATGTGACCTCTAGAATGTTAACAAAGTTTTACTATAATAGCCATATTAGGAAAAATGCCACATCCCCAAGGTGGCCATGTTTTTCAACCAAAGGGTATCATTTTTGAACTTGTCCAAGATATTATTGGTAGGAATCTTTTGAACGAGTTTCATGAAGATCGGACTAAAATGTGGCCTCTAGAGTGTTAACAAGAGTTTACTATAGCCATATATAGCATATAAGGAAAAATGCCCCGCCCCTTGGCAGCCATGTTTTTCAAGCAAACGTAACCATTTTCAAACTCATCCACGATATCAAGAAGACAAATCTTCTGACCATATTTCATGAAGATTGGACAATAAATGAGGCCTCTAGAGTGTTAACAATGTTTTACTATAGCCATATAAGGAAAAATGCCCCGCCCCCTGGCGGCCATGTTTTTAAACCAAAGGGCATCATTTCCGAACTCGTCCAAGATATTATTGGGATGAATCTTCTGACCAAGTTTCATGAAGATCAGACTATAAATGTGGCCTCTAGAGTGTTAACAAGATTTTACTATAGCCAAATATAGCATATAAGAAAAATGCCCCGTCCCTTGGCAGCCATGTTTTTCAAGCAAACGTATCCATTTTCGAACTCATCCAAGATGTCATTGAGACCAATCTTCTGACCAAATTTCATGAAGATTGGACAATAAAATTAGCCTCTAGAGAGTTAACAAGGCAAATGTTGACAGGCGCATGACGGACGACTGCACAAAAAGCGATCACAACAGCTCACCAAGAGCACGTTGGGCTCAGGTGAGCTAAAAAAATAGATTTAGAAATTAAGGAAAAGAGATGACCTAGAGTTTAACATTTAGGCAAAAGGGAAAGCTCAGCTGGGGTAAGTTATGTTAAATGTATCTTATCCATGTCATATAAACCTAATTCCGGGAAAACTGGGCTTAATGCAAATGAATAAAGTGTCATACCAATGAACCAGTTTTTCAATAATAAGACTTATATAATTATGAACTGTGCTAAGTCCTTGATTGTTGTCCCACTGTGGCCTTTTGCACAGATATAGCCTCTTTAAAACAAACAATAACAAAGCATTTATAAAACCACCAGAGAGTCTACATAAAACAGGTGCATTATGATACACCCTGCAGGGTTTGATATTTATAACAGCTATTTACAACTTCTCAGCTAATACGTGGTCACACAATTGTAAAGAAAATGGCTAACACATAAATACATAAATGTCACCGCTCATTTCATGGGAAGTTAAGCAGACAATTATAAGAAAGGTTTCACATTTAAATTGTGTGGCAAATAAATGTCAGTCTTTTGTAACTCACTGTGACTGAATGTAACCCAAGGCTAAAAACAATAACTGACAAAAGTTATTCACACAAAATTCCTTAGAAGAAATGTTAAAGTCTTAAGACTGGAACGTTTATATTGCTGACATTTCCTTTGAGGTATTGCGCAATTGTGGTCTCAACTAAGAAAACAATATTCTCTGTAAACTTTTCACTGAACAAAACAGATTTAATGTTTTAACATGGGAATAAATTTTTAATGTGAACAAAATTAACTGCCACTGTGGTCTTCTAAATTAATACATGTGGAAAGCAAATAAGCATTCACAGTCAATTAGTTTTTATTAAATTTTTGAGATATTTTTTACAATATTACTATTAATTGTTAATCTAGATAAGTTTAAAATTAGTATCCCATATTTTTTGTGTAACACACAAATAATAATCTTAATATCACAAGAACCTAACAGAGATATACATTTCCATGTTATGGATGATCAAATATGGTCTCCAAACACAATCAATGATTTTGATTTATTTAATACTAACAGACTGAACCATAAAATAAAATCCTTTCAAATTTATTTCCATACTTCACTGTTATTTTATATGCTATCATAAATCTCCAATGTCAGACAGAAAACATCTCAGTTGACATGGAAAAATGCGGTAATTTGTGAAAAAATATTTAAATGTAAAAGAAGCATATTTCTACTATCTTGTTATCATCTTGCATAAATAATATTATCTTTTTGCACACTTGAGTACACACATATTAAGTAAGGCTTTAAATTGCTACTGTTTGCTATAAAAAAATATCATCAGACCGTTAACCCTTTGCATGCTGGGAAATTCGTCGTCTGCTAAAATGTCGTATGCTGAATTCCTAAAATTAGCAGTTTCTTCGATTATTTTTTCAAAGAATACTATCAGAATAGCAAACTGTTTTGATCCTGATGAGACGCCACGTTCTGTGGTGTCTCATCTGGATTCAAACTGTATGCAAAGGCCTTTAAAACTCGGTTTCCAGCGCTGAAAGGGTTTACTTACAACTAAAGGAAAACATTTTGCTTTATATTAAGTTGGTTTAAGGAATAATTTTTACAACAATTTGACATGACATTCAGGTACCTGACATACATTAATTAAAGGGGTCTCATAAAGGGTTAAACAAAATTGAATGTTATACACTTCACTTACCTAATAAGAGTACTATAAAACAAGTAACCATGAATGAATTATTGTGAATTTTATGTAAATAAGTTACTGTGTTACTTCATAAATTATTTTATTTAATTCTTCATATTCATAATATAATGAGTTAATAAACATATTTTCCAGTTTGCTTTAATACAATTGATACCATGCTCTAATCTGACATTGTAATAATTTTTATTAAGTAAAAATCATTATCTTGACTTAAAAATACCAAGTGAATGACAAAGATTGTTATAGTAAGATTAATTTTTCTAAATCTGGTTAAATTATCAAAACATTTGCGAACAGTTGCAGAATTCATTTCTTGCTTTTCAAATTTTTCTAAAGTTTGATGTTGCTCTCAAAAGACAGAGAATTGATGTTAATATATCAATATATTTTACTGTTGTAATATTGCTGATAAGAGACTGATAAACCTAAACATCCCTGGTAAAGGAATTTAAACACTTCTTGAGACTTCCAAAAGAAGTAATATGTCAGTCATAACAATTTAAATAGTTTCACAATCACTGTGATGTAATTGATACCGTGACCCTTACTAGTCACATCATGCTAACAAGTATCATTATAAACGATGGATGCTCCCCTTGTTCGACCTTGAAGATAATCTATTATTAGCCTCAGTGACCTTGACCCCAGTGACCTCAAACCTCATTATAAGGTAGAGGTCCATGCAAGGTACCTACGTGCCAAATCTCAAGAGATCGGTAAAATAGTGAAGGGGCTATGAGAAACTTTCACAAAATTGTGACTGAAAATCTAATTTTAGCCTCGGTGACCTTGACCTTGACCCTAGTGACCTCAAACCTCATCAAAAGGTAGAGGTCCATTCACAGGCGCTTCATGACAAATATGTAAGAGATCGATTAAATATTGAAGGCGCTATGAGAAACTGTAGCAAAAGTGTGACGAAAGTAAGGAAGGAAGTAAGGAAGGACAAACTGGCAACTATATGCTACAGAAAATTTTCAGGGAGCATAAAAATGGGCCTGTAAGACACATAGCATCAAAGAGCCTTTCAGACACATGGTCTCAAAAGCCTTCATATTTATGGTCTCAATTTGCCTGTCAGATACATGGTATCAATTTGCCTGTCAGACACATGGCCTCAAAGGGCCTGTCAGATACATGGTATCAATTTGCCTGTCAGATACATGGTCTCAATTTGCCTGTCAGATACATGGTCTCAATTTGCCTGTCAGATACATGGTATCAATTTGCCTGTCAGATACATGGTATCAATTTGCCTGTCAGACACATGGCCTCAAAGGGCCTGTCAGATACATGGTCTCAATTTGCCTGTCAGATACATGGTCTCAATTTGCCTGTCAGATACATGGTATCAATTTGCCTGTCAGACACATGGCCTGAAAGGGCCTGTCAGATACATGACCTCAAAGGGCCTGTAAGACACATGGCCTCAAAGGGCCTGTCAGACATATGGCCTAAAAGGGCCATGTAAGACACGTGGCCTTCAAGGGCATGTAAGACACTTGGCCTCAAAGGGCCTGTAAGACACATTGCCTCAAAGTGCCTGTAAGACACATAGCATCAAAGGGCCTGTTAGATACATGGCCTCAAAGGGCCTGTCAGATACATGGCCACAAAAGGCCTGTCAGATGCATGGTCTCAAAAGCCTGTCAGATACATGGCCTCAAAGCGCCTGTCAGACACATAGCATCAATAGGCCTGTCAGATACATGGCCTCAAAGGGTCTTTAAGACACATAGCATCAAAGGGCCTGTCAGATACATGGCCTAAAAGGGCCTGTCAGATACATGGCCTCAAAGGGCCTGTCAGACACATGGTCTCAAAAGCCTGTCAGATACATGGTCTCAAAAGCCAGTCAGATACCTGGCCTCAAAGGGGCTGTCAGATACATGACCTCAAAGCACCTGTCAGACAAATGGCCTCAAAGGGCCTGTCAGACACATGGCCTCAAAGGGCCTGTCAGATACCTGGCCTCAAATGGCTTGTCAGATACATGGCATCAAAGGGCCTGTCAGATACATGGCCTCAAAGGACCTGTCAGATACCTGGCCTCAAAGGGCCTGTCAGATACCTGGCCTCAAAGGGCCTGTCAGATACATGGCCTCAAAGGGTCTGTCAGACACATGGTCTCAAAGGGCCTGTCAGATACATGGCCTCAAAGGGCCTGTCAGACACATGGTCTCAAAAGCCTGTCAGATACATGGTCTCAAAAGCCTGTCAAATACATGGCCTCAAAGGGTCTGTCAGACACATTGGTCTCAAAGGGCCTGTCAGATACATGGTCTCAAAGGTCCTGTCAGACACATGGTCTAATAAGATTTAAATCTTGCCAGTTTTGTCTATCTGATAGATATATATGCTGTTACTGGTAATTTATAGTCAGGACATTTGACAGTGACAAAAACCTGCCAAATGTTTTTTGACACATTTTCCTGACCTTCAGACAGGTATTGTAGTGTCTTTCATAAGAGTCTGTACACTTACCTTAAAAAGGTTCAATACTCATATGGCTTTACATTAAGCTATAATATATAAGTTTACACTCAACTGTAAGCTTTTTAGTATTTCATTTTATGTGAACCCCTTTCCGCTAATAAATTTGAAAATGGCTATTACCAATTAGCATTAAGCCAGAACTGCCTGCGAGTAACCCACCAACTGTTCAGGTTGCTATTTGCTCCACATCAGTATCTTAAGGTTGGAAATGAAGCCTTTTAAACTTTAAAATATTGCAGGAAAGGTTGAATATTAACTAGATTTTCTAAAGGACTACAAACACTGCAAAGATCATATCTGAGAGGTACAGTGTTAGCCTACTATGCTCTGTTACTACACACCTGTTGAAGAATTCTGGCAGTTCCTGATGCAGCTCATTGTTCATATCATCATAGATCTTCTGTGCTTGAACCAGATCTTCTTGTGCCTAAAACATGGAGGCATTGGAGAGGTCGGGACCCGGTTGGCAAAAAATAAATGACAAGTATTTTTATGGGTGTTTCATTTCTGTCCACCTACTACACTATTTTATTACGCATCTTTTAAAAAATGGACGCATTCAAGTTCAGGGCCTAGTTGGCAAACATTATATTTATTTATCGTCTTTAAAAACCCTTGGGCAATTTACAAACATACACTTGATCATCCTGGTAATCAATGTCCAAACATAACACAAAGTTAATAGCCACTACTATACCAACAACACAAACAAGTCTCTCCACTGACCTCATGATTTATTTATGTGTAGGTTACAATAATACACACCTTAGTCCAGTTTAATTAATTTTCGGATAAAGTTCATTTGAAATTTTATTTTTAATCAGTGTTTTATGTTTCTCTAAGAGCTAAATTAATTTTAGGTGCTGAAGAACATGTACTTTGTCATAAAAGAAGTAGCTATAACGCTTGAGTAAACAGAGTGAAATGAACATTCAAATCTTATCTATTTCTAGTATGCAACTATGCATATGTAAAAAAATAATTTAATTGCATGTCTTCAAACATAATTTTGAGAAGATGAAACCTTATTCACTCTTTAAACAATGAAAGGAAAATATATACTTGTTTACATGTACTTAAAATAATCAGATGTTTACATGGAGCTTTCGTATGTCACAACATGCATACATTTCCCTGTTTTATCAACAGCCGCTTGTGACTTTAGCATTATGAAATATTCAACTGTTTGTATATCATTAAACAACTATTTTGGTAAATGAAGAAACCAAATATACCTTAGATATAAAACATGCTGCTTAAAAAGGTAAAGTTACACAAAATATCAATAAACTCTCAGGTATGAAACCATAAACCATTATCAGGATGTTACAACCACTGCTACCTTATCTGTTGCCCCATCAGTTATTAATTGTGACCTAGATTACATAAACATCTCCAAATAATATAGGATCAAGGTATAAGGTTTCAGGTATCAAGTAATTCTCCCAATGCTACATTACTTATAATGAAAATCCGGCCAATATCACTGACTCTTAATGACTACAGATGCAGAGATAATCTGCTAACATCTGTGAACAAAATTACTTGCAACAATATTTTGCAAAATGCGTAACAGTTTTTTTTTCTTCCTCACAGCTTTTTAAAAACAAAAATATCAGTAATTAAAACTGGTACTTAACAGTTCTTAGTAATGAAAATAGCAATAAAAACTAGTGATAAATTGTTGCTCAGCCACTAATGAAAATATCAAATTTCTGGTATGAATTGTAAATCAAAATATGTAATCTGACATAACCAATAAATATCTTCTATGTTTGCTACACAAAACAATTACAGGAGATTGTCAAACTGTTGGGATATAGTGTTGGATGAGGCAGTAATGTGGTTTTTGTGGTTGTGGGTTTGGAGATAGTGGTGGCCGAGACAGTAATGTGGTGTTTGTGGTTGTGGGTTTGGAGATAGTGGTGGCTGAGACAGTAATGTGGTGTTTGTAGTTGTGGGTTTGGAGATAGTGGTAGCCGACGCAGTTATGTGGTGTTTGTAGTTGTGGGTTTGGAGATAGTGGTGGCCGAGGCAGTTATGTGGTGTTTGTAGTTGTGGGTTAGGAGATAGTGGTGGCTGAGGCAGTTATGTGGTGTTTGTAGTTGTGGGTTTGGAGATATAGGTGGCTGAGACAGTAATGTTGGAGTTTGTAGTTGTGGGTTTTAAGATAGTGGTGGCCGAGACAGTAATGTGGTGTTTGTAGTTGTGGTTTTGGAGATAGTGGTGGCTGAGACATTTATGTGGTGTTTGTGGTTGTGGGTTTGGAGATAGTTATGGCCGAGGCAGTAATGTGGTGTTTGTGGTTCTGGGTTTGGAGATAATTATGGCCGAGGCAGTTATGTGGTGTTTGTGGGTTTTGAGATAGTGGTGGCTGAGACAGTAATGTGGTGTTTGTAGTTGTTGGTTTGGAGATAGTGGTGGCTGAGACAGTAATGTGGTATTTGTGGTTGTGGGTTTGGAGATGTGGTGGCTGAGACAGTTATGTGGTGTTTGTAGTTGTGGGTTTGGGGAAAGTGGTGGCTGAGACAGTAATGTGGTGTTTGTAGTTGTGGGTTTGGATATAGTGATTGCTGAGACAGTTGTGTGGTGTTTGTATTTGTGGGTTTGGAGATAGTGGTTGCTGAGACAGTTATGTGGTGTTTGTAGTTGTGGGTTTGGAGATAATGGTGGATGAGGCAGTAATGTGGTGTTTGTGGTTCTGGGTTTGGAGATAGAGGTGGCTGAGGCAATAATGTGGTGTTTGTGGTTGTGGGTTTGGAGATAGTGGTGGCTGAGACAGTAATGTGGTGTTTGTGGTTGTGGGTTTGGAGATAGTGGTGGCTGAGGCAGTTATGTGGTGTTTGTGGTTGTGGGTTTGGAGATAGTGGTGGCTGAGACAGTAATGTGGTGTTTGTGGTTGTGGGTTTGGGGATAGTGATTGCTGAGACAGCTATGTGGTGTTTGTAGTTGTGGGTTTGGAGATAGTGTTGGCTGAGACAGATATGTGGTGTTTGTGGTTGTGAGTTTTGAGATAGTGGTGGCTGAGACAGCTATGTGGTTTTGTGGTTGTGGGTTTGGAGATAGTGGTGGCTGAGACAGTTATGTGGTGTTTGTAGTTGTGGGTTTTGAGATAGTGGTGGCTAAGACAGTAATGTGGTGTTTGTGGTTGTGGGTTTTGAGATATAGGTGGCTGAGACAGTTGTGGTGTTTGTGGTAGTGGGTTTGGAGATAGTGGTGGCTGACAGAGTTGTGGTGTTTGTGGTTGTGGGTTTTGAGATAGTGGTGGCTGAGACAGTTGTGGTGTTTGTGGTTGTGGGTTTTGAGAAAGCGGTGGCTGAGACAGTTGTGGTGTTTGTGGTTGTGGGTTTTGAAATAGTGGTGGCTGAGACAGTTATGTGGTGTTTGTGGTTGTGGGTTTTGAGATATAGGTAGCTGAGACAGTTGTGGTGTTTGTGGTTGTGGGTTTTGAGATATAGGTGGCTGAGACAGTTGTGGTGTTTGTGGTTTTGGGTTTTGAGATATAGGTGGCTGAGACAGTTGTGTTGTTTGTGGTTGTGGGTTTTGAGATATAGGTGGCTGAGACAGTTGTGGTGTTTGTGGTTATGGGTTTAAAGATAGTGGTGGCTGACACAGTTGTGGTGTTTGTGGTTGTGGGTTTTGATATAGTGGTGGCCGAGGCAGTAATGTGGTGTTTGTAGTTGTGGGTTTTGAGATGTAGGTGGCTGACACAGTTGTGGTGTTTGTGGTTGTGGGTTTTGAGATAGTGGTGGCTGAGATAGTTATGTGGTATTTGTAGTTATGGATTTGAAGATAGTGTTTGCTGAGACAGTTATGTGGTGTTGGTTGAGAGGTTCCGTGTTTTCTTTTGGTTGTAGTGGTTTGAAAAGCGGAATGTTTTCTTCATTTGAATTTCAATAAAAATGTATTGATTATTTCAGCAGGGGTAAATGAGCAGTAGGTGTGTACACTATAAATATTGGTGATTTTGAGTCATACCTTGTTTATTTTGGCTTCATCCTTTTTCTTTGCGTTTTGTTGCACTGTCAGATTGTGTTTAGCATTGTCATAATCGGTTAGTTTCCTCCCTCTCTTTGAAACACGAGCCTGGAAAATGGTATATATTCAGTAACACAGTAATTACGTCTTATTAGTCTTAAAATTCAGCCTCTTATAAAACATATATTTTATATTAACTGCCTTGTTAGTGTGTCTACAAATATAAACAAGCAATGGCGTTGAATTGATATCCCCCGCCAAATAAACTTAGTTTATGGAACAGTGCAAATCCCATTATATAAAGTAGAATCAATAGGTGTAGGGTAAAAATAAATTGGTCATAAATAATTGTATTTTGTTAATGAAAAATGACAAACAATTCTTGCTCTTTTCTCTGGACACCATATCCAAGTTTTGGAATGTTTCAATGGTGATAGTTGATTTTACCTGAAATATTGATGAATGTTTACTAGATATTATTATCCCATATTAGTGGAATGATTGCAAGTTATCTCTGAGATATCACTCACCCGTATTTGTGGAATGTCTCTGAGATATCACTGACCCGTATTTGTGGAATGTTTATAGGTATCACTCAACCATATATGTTGAATGTTTATAGGTATCACTCAACCGTATGTGTGGATTGAGGAAAGTTTACAAATATCACTCACCCGTATTTGTGTATTGAGGAATGTTTATAGGTATCACTCAACCGTATTTGTGGAATGTTCATAGGTATCGCTCAACCGTATTCGTGGAATGTTTATAGGTATCACTCAACCATATTTGTGGAATGTTTATAGGTATCACTCAACCGTATTTGTGGATTGAGGAATGATTATAGGTATCACTCAACCGTATTTGTGGATTGAGGAATGATTATAGATATTACTCACCCGTATTTGAGGATTGAGAAATGTTGATAGGTATCACTCAACCGTATTTGTGGAATGTTTATAGGTATCACTAAACCGTATTTGTGGAATGTTTATAGGTATCACTCACCCGTATTTGAGGATTGAGAAATGTTTATAGGTATCACTCACCCATACTTGTGCAATGTGTGCAAGGTACATGAATCAATAACCCATATTTGTGGACTGTTGGCAAGGTATCACTCACTCATATTTGTGGAATGTCTTAAGTAATCACTCCCGTATTTGTGGAATGTCTGCAAGGTACATGAATCAATAACCCATATTTGTGCAATGTTTGCGAGGTATCACTCACCCGTATTTGTAGAATGTCTTAAGTAATCACTAACCTGTTTTTGTGCAATGTTTGCAAGGTACATGAATCAATAACCCATATTTGTGGAATGTCTGCGAGGTATCACTTACCCATATTTGTGGAATGTTTGCGAGGTATCACTTACCCGTATTTATGAAATGTTTGCGAGGTTTCACTTACCCGTATTTGTGGAATGTTTGCGAGGTATCACTTACCTGTGTTTGTGGAATGTTTGTGAAGTATCACTTACCCGTATTTGTGGAATGTTTGCGAGGTTTCACTTACCCGTATTTGTGGAATGTTTGCGAGGTTTCACTTACCCGTATTTGTGGAATGTTTGCGAGGTATCACTTACCCGTATTTGTGGAATGTTTGCGAGGTATCACTTACCCGTATTTGTGGAATGTTTGCGAGGTTTCACTTACCCGTATTTGTGGAATGTTTGCGAGGTATCACTTACCCGTATTTATGGAATGTTTGCGAGGTTTCACTTACCCTTATTTGTGGAATGTTTGCGAGGTATCACTAACCCGTATTTGTGGAATGTTTGCGAAGTATCACTTACCCGTAATTGTGGAATGTTTGCGAGGTATCACTCACCCGTATTTGTGGAATGTTTGCGAGGTATTTTGTGAGGGGCTCCTGCACACTGTCCTGTAACTTCTGCAGGTAATCTTGCCATAGCACGTCCACACTCTGAAATCAACCTTACAGGGTAACAATAGCAGAGTCAGTGTGTCAGGGTAGCAATAGCAGAGTCAGTGTGTCAGGGTAACAATAGCAGAGTCAGTGTGTCAGGGTAGCAATAGCAGAGTCAGTGTGTCAGGGTAACAATAGCAGAGTCAGTGTGTCAGGGTAACTATAGCAGAGTCAGTGTGTCAGGGTAACAATAGCAGAGTCAGTGTGTCAGGGTAACAATAGCAGAGTCTGTGTGTTAGGGTAACAATAGCAGAGTCAGTGTGTCAGGGTAACAATAGCAGAGTCAGTGTGTCAGGGTAACAATATCACAGTCAGTGTGTTAGGGTAACATTAGCAGAGTCAGTGTGTCAGGGTAACAATAGCAGAGTCAGTGTGTCAGGGTAACAATAGCAGAGTCAGTGTGTCAGGGTAACAATAGCAGAGTCAGTGTGTCAGGATAACAATAGCAGAGTCAGTGTGTCAGGGTAACAATAGCAGAGTCAGTGTGTCAGGGTAACAATAGCAGAGTCAGTGTGTCAAATGTCTCAAACTTTCTATACAGTGACATGCTCATGACTTGCAAACCCCACTTTTATGAGTAACAATATTACTTGGCATTATTCAAAAATCTTAAATTCATAAGTTACTGACATTGATCTTTCGATTTGAAGATGGCTCAGGATTGGATTAAATTATTCAATTTATTTAACAGGTGTGTGATTTTGGTATAAATCAAGTACGTCATGATTTTCGGAACACATCAGGAGTGGATAATGCTTCACTTTTAAAAAGGTCTAAGAACAATTTGTATAACTAACATAGAGTTAAAATGAAAGATATCAGCTGAACAGAAAATTAATCACACCCAAATTAAAGCAGTACACTGCCACTTTTCATAGACCTTAAAAATATATTAATGGCAAAACTTTTGCTTATGAGTTTAAACAAGTATAAGCATTAAGCATCTTTATTTTATGCTTTCCTGTGGTTAATAGAGAAATATCAGTGAAATAAAACTGATATTTCACGGTTTCAAACAGTGAAAAATAACAGTGAAAAATATTGATATTTTTCGCTGTTTTACTGTGAAATGACGACATTTTTTTCAACGAAATGACGTCATTATTCCAGCGAAATTCTCAAGTTAAACTCTTTAACAATGTAAACAAGAAACCGTCGGAGACGGGTGATGCTCCCCAAAGTTTTTTTTGTCACAATATTGCAATATATATTCAGATAAAAGGAAACGTCTTGAGGGGCATAACTTTGGACAAAATAATACGATGGATGGTTTAGCAACTTAAAAATTTCAAAGGGCCATAACTCTCTAAACAAGAAACCGTCGGAGACAGGTGATGCTCCCCAAAGTTTTTTTTTGTCACAATATTGCACTATATATTCAGATAAAAGGAAACGTCTTGAGGGCACAGTAGTTGGGGGGACAAGATTTTTTTATAGAAAATATCAAAGGGCCATAACTCTGTGAAAAATCATCCGACCAGAACCTGCTGATGATATGCACATCTCCTATTGGAAGTGAAGCTTCCCATAAAGTTTAATTGAATTCCGGTCATTAGTTGCTGAGAAATAGCCCGGACAAAAATTGTGCACGGACGGACAGACGGACGCACACACGCACGGACAGACGAAGCGGCGACTATATGCTCCTTTTTTGGGGGAGCATAATAAATCATCTAACCAGAACCCACAAATAACATGCGCATCTCCTCAAGGTAGTTAAGCTTCCCATAAAGCTTCATTGAATTCCAGTCAGTAGTTGGGGAGAAATAGCCCAGACAAGAATTGCACTATATGTACAGTTTATCGAAAATTTCAAAGGGCCCTAACTCTGTGAAAAATCATCCGACCAAAACTGGCTGATAATATGCACATCTCCTCTTGGTAGTGAAGCTTCCCATAAAGTTTAATTAAATTCTGGTCATTAGTTGCTGAGAAATAGCCCGGACAAAAATTGTGCACAGATGGACGGACGGACACACGCACGGACAGACGAAGCGGCGACTATATGCTCCCCCAAAAAATTTTGGGGGAGCATAATAAACGATGAAAAAAAAGCATAAAATAAAAAGAAAATTTCTTGGATTCGGTGGAATACTGATTTTAATTCACTTGTGATCATAAAAAATATATTTTTGTATGATCACTCGTGAAATAAAATCGATATTCCACTGAATCCAACAAATATCCTCTATCAGATCGTTTCCTTACTGTGAGTATATTGGTAAGCTGTGCATGGTTTTCCCATTCTGGCTCGTATGCCTCTGATACAGCACCATAGAACGCCTTCGAGGCCACTGACAATGCTGAAAATAGACATGAACCACGCTCTGTTAAAAGGGGGTTTAATGCATTTGCATGAATTAAAATATTCTCAACCTCAACTTATATATGTATATATTATATACATATAGGCCCCGAAAACAATGTCTATTGACTTACAAATAAAACTGAAATATTACAAAAATATAACTGATGGCCACCCATCAGACAAATGAATGAAATGAATGTTCTGGACACATCTTGAGATGTTATGTATTAATTTAGTTTAAACCTATTTATTTTAGCTCGATTGCATCGAAAGCAAAAGGCTTATATAAACGCTCTCGAGTCCGTTTCCTGGGCCTAGAACCAGTACTTGGTGTCTTTGGGGGAGATCTAAAGAACGCTCTCACGGTGGGGATCGAACCCGTGACCTCCTGGTCGCTAGGCGGACACCATATCCATTACACCACGGCGACCTCAATGTATGTATTAATTTACCTTGACTTATTCAAATTATCTAATTAAATCAGTTGTTACAAACTAAGCAGTACATGGGAATGCATTTTCATTCAATCTTGCTGGATTGCCTAAAACATTTGATAGCTATCAACAGCTATAAAGCAAAATGCATACTTTGTAAATGTATGTAAACCTGTTTATGTTACTTTCTCTTTCTTTAACCAGTATTAACTGGTAACAACCAATATCTAATGATTTTGAAATCATAATCATTGTTAGTAGAAAAGTTCAGTTTCTTTAGTCAAATAATCACATCTTAAATACTACTTCAATGGTTGACAGTGGCATTTTTTTGTCATTTTTTACCGTTCCTGTCCGTCCTCATTTTACAGTAATTTATTGAAACTAACAACCACTTAGAGTTATACATCAGGGGGGAGGGGGAGGGGGGGTCAAAAGAAAACATTACCATATTCATCATGGGGAGTTCTATTTTAAAATATCATGAAAACCCCTGTACAATTTAAATATGTGGGTTTAAATGACACATTATTTTGACATTTATAATCACCAACATGATGTTAGCCCACACTTCTCATGTTTCAACCACCTGAGAAAATACTCCCTTGGATTACAATGTTATTCTTGACAATCCATACGCATTGCAAATGTCCTATTAATACATTTGAGAAATGCTATAAATTATCAGCAAGATGAGAATCTGATACAGTTCCTTGAATGATTTTAGAATAAAACTTCATATAAACTGAAAATTAATGAACAGTTACTGTTATTTATGATAATACTGTCTTAACCCTTTCCAACTCAGAAGCAAAGTGAAAATGACTTTGTGCAAACAGCATAAAACCAGAACAGCCTGCAAGTAAAGCGTAGTCTGTTCTGGTTTTATGCTGTTTGCTGCTCATCAGTATCTAAGGGTTGGAAATGAAGCCTTTAAAACTTGAATCTACATGAAGTAAGAAAGGTTTTTCATTAAATTTAACTTTTTAAAGGATAACATGTGTGTCAAAATACATATCTAAGTGCTAAAGGGAAAAGGAAATCATGAGTTTGATCCCAACACAAGTGTTGAAGTGATGTCATGGTATTCATGTTTGATCCCAACACAAGTGTTGAAGTGATGTCATGGTATTCATGTTTCACTCCGGACACACATAAATGTTTCTTTATTTCAAAGTCACTGTTTATACTGGGCCCATCCAGGAATGTAACTGGAAAGTTGCCCAATACAACTTTAAGAATTTTTAACACCATCAAGCTTTAATAAAAATATTATATTTTAACGCCATGAAATTACAAGCAATAACTTTAGCAGTTTTAACAATATCAAAGTTGGTGAGATAAATAAATTATATACCCGGTATATAAAATAAAAGTTACTTGTGGTGTTCATATTCATAACTTTTTTATCAAACAAAGCATTCTTCATTTATGTTAGTGGTCACAAAATTGCAAGCGAGTTCATTAACACTAGATAAAATGAAACACTATAATGAAAACAAGGGATTTTAATGAGTATTTAAAAAAAATAATATTATTATTATTTTACATTTAAATCAAATTAAATTTATATAATACTTTGATTTTAGATTACCAAACATGTACTTTTCCATGAATAACAAGATGTGTTTGTGAAACACAATGTCCCCCTATATGATGTTTGACCTTGAAGGATGACCTTGACCTTGTGAAGGATGACCTTGACCTTTCACCACTCAAAATGTGCAGCTCCATGAGATACACATGCATGCCAAATATCAAGTTGCTATCTTCAATATTGCAAAAGTATTCATAAAATAAGCGATTTGGGCCACATATATTTGACCTCTGACCTTGAATGATGACCTTGACCTTGACCTTTCACCACTCAAAATGTGCAGCTCCATGAGATGCACATGCATGCCAAATATCAAGTTGCTATCTTCAATATTGCAAAAGTATTTATAAAATAAGCGATTTGGGCCACATATATTTGACCTCTGACCTTGAAGGATGACCTTGACCTTGACCTTTCACCACTCAAAATGTGCAGCTCCATGAGATACACATGCATGCCTAATATAAAGTTGCTATCTTCAATATTGCAAAAGTATTCATAAAATGAGCGATTTTGGCCACATATATTTGACCTCTGACCTTGAAGGATGACCTTGACCTTGACCTTTCACCACTCAAAATGTGCAGCTTCATGAGATACACATGCATGCCAAATATGGAGATGCTATCTTCAATATAGCAAAAGTTATTGCAAAATGTTAAAGTTGGCGCAAACAGACAGACCAACAGACAGACCAACGTACAGACCAACAGACAGGGCAAAAACAATATGTCCCCCACTACAATAGTGGGGGACATAAAATGTTTACATTATCTTCAGTTTGGCAACCTTTTTTTTGATTTGCTGATTGGGTTGTTAATTATTGACTTTTTATAATACAAAGTAAACTGCTGCTAAACATATTTTGAATATTGAAAACATAACACATGATAAGATAAACCAATAATGGGTGTGAGACCGTTTTTGATCATTGTTCAATCATAACATATTGTATTTAAATTTCATATATTGTGCAAGTTTCACACTATTATATATTATCTTAAAATACATGGAATGGAATATAAAGTACTTTCATAATAGATAGAAATGTACTTTACAACTCTATACCCATCTATTAATAAATGCAAAAAAGTATGAATATACAATGTTTGCATGAAGTCTGCTACAGACGGCCTTCATTTCATAACCAACAAGAGCTGGGGGATCCACTATGTTAGATAGTATATGGTTTAAGCCTTCTTTAGTTTTGTAGTGGCTGCACATGTTTTGCAAAAACTGGAGAAAATCATACAACCTACTACATACAAAATAACAGCTTTATCTTGTTTTTTATTTGTTTTTTATCAACCTTTCTGCTCCTAACTGCACATGTTTTTCTTGCTGTAAAGCTCATGCTTCAACTCCAGTTATTATGTGGCCCCATACATCACAGTGTTTTGTTCACCTGTATCCTTTGACTGGATATTAAAACAGCAATATGAATGAAACATGATAATACACTGAATACAAAGAAATTAACGGTCCCCGATTTTGTGGTATTCAACAACGTTTTACTCCGCTGATTTGGTGAAGTATATGATAAACATGTCAGAAATAGGTCAGCCTACATCTCAATGTTAGGTGTGTAAAATTATCTCATTGTTACAATTTGACGCATTCTTACTGTATCACTGGGCATTTACATGTACACATTGAATATTATTAAGCCAAACCATCCATTATTTATATGTTACTGAGGTATTTTTGGTATTAAATATTAGGTGAAAAAGTAGGCTTATGCTAATTCATGTAAAAGAAGGATTGCTTTTATCTATATGAATTTACAAGATAATTAAATTCTAATTCTTCAAAAGATAAAAACTTATAATTTAACGCTTAAAGTTTCGATGATGCAATATTTAACCATTTCACTGCATGATTAATGTTCTAAAACACTCAACAAGAGCACCGCATAACGGGTGCATTTTTGAATAAATCGAGCTGGTTATGACAATACCTCAGGTTTTCTCAGAAAACAGCCGAGCTAAATATTATAATTAATGTCTAATTTAACCGTCTTCAGAATACAGTTTGTATTGCAATATGTGTTATGAAGAAGTGGTCAACACATCTGTGAGTTATGTCATGTGAAAATGAGACATATACCATATGCCGCCCGTGTACCTCCTGACTAGCCTGCGCATCTGCATAGTCTGGTCAGGAGCTACCTGTCTTCTTATGAAACCAAGAAACCCATGTGACTTTATAGTACGCAGCGTAGCTCCTTACCAGACAGCGCAATTGATTAGGGAGGTCTTAAGCTACGGCTGCAGATCACCCATTTTCGCATGAAACAGGTAATATATTGCTAAAAAAGAACTTAAGATATCTACACACTTTCAACATGGATGGAGATTTTTTGGTGGTTCTCCACATTTGTACTTGTACTATGAATCCATGTTGTATAAGGTCAAATGACTTTAAATGCACTTAATATGCATTTCATGGAATAATTTTATTGCAGTTCTATTATTTTCATACATGTACATCACAGTCTGTGTAGTAATCTTCCTTATTCAAAAGTACATGCAGTTCTTTATGTCCAACCAATGCCCTTGATAGGACAGGCTTAGCAAATCTGAGAAGTTCACCGGCACAATTCATGTACAAATACCCGACAGTGAAAATAAAATCATGTTATTGAGTCTCCCGCTGTGAAAACAGGTCTTAATGCATGTGCATAAAGTGTCATCCCAGGAACATCACTTTCAACCTAGACTGGATTTTCCTTTACTTCCTTTATATGAAAAATTCTATAACAGGGGAAAGTGTCATCCCTAAGCCCTCAATTAAATTATGCAGTCAGCCAGTCAAAACAATTTTTATCAAGGGTTTACAATAATATTTCAAAAAGAATGTTATCATTGTATAGGGCAATCCCAAATGGTTTTGATTTCACAGGTGGGTATTAAAATGAGGTTAAATACCATCCCCACCTTGGACAATACTGATATCAAGTGAATAGGTTGGGGATTGAAGCAGGTTGTGGCACTTGATGATGGTGTCAACCTATCAAATATCACTCATCTAAAAGTTATTTACTTGTCTAAACTCTGTTACTGATATAACTCAGAGGGCTTGCTCTCCTACATTAAGAATTTAAGTTTCAAACCATTTCATGATAACATAGGGATACAGGGACAATAGGAGCAGCATACAGGGGCTGACACATTTGAAAATGCCCAACTTTTGGTTTTTTACACTCAAATCATAAATTATTTGGATCATATCATGCATTTAATTGCTTTTGTTTGTTTTTTCCAATTATTAACCTTAATTGTTACACTCAGCAGCATTTATCAAAATTGTAATTACCAAGCCAATCAAAATTGTGTATCCTTTATACTGGAGACCAAGAAACTATCCTTACTGGAGACCAAGAAACAAGCTCACCTTTATGAAACCAAAATTCTGAGCAAGCCAAGTTAAAGGACTTGATGGCTTGTGGTAATTTAAATGACATGATAACATCGTCAAATTGGTATTTCTTGTTTATAGAGCACCTTTCCGAATTTCTATTCTAAGTAACACATCAATAAGGGACCAAAAAACTCAGTTAACTTCCTTACTTAGTTCCTGAATATTTCCATCCTCTCTAAACCTAAATCTCATGTATGCACTTTTCAAGAAAAACACACAGGGACATCCCAAAACTGCCTCCAGGATTTTGCAGTAGAAGGTAAAGGATGAGCGTTTAATAATTGTATCTCAAATAAAACGGTTTCGCAGATACAACAATGTCACACTCGACCCACAATTTTTGAGGAGCATGTATGTATCCATACTATTATTTCCTGTCACAAATTATTCCTGTTTCCTATGTGAAACCATATTAATATCCACTTCTTATGGCTATCAGTGCTTGTACCTGGTACAAGGAAGTAAAAACACATTGAATAAAAAAATCTAAACAAACACCATATCAACAGATAGGGAGTTTTTGTTGTTGTTGTTTTTTTTTGTTTGAGAAGGAAGGAAACAATAACATTTTAAGTTTTTACCACAAAACTTAAGCAGTTATTCTCTTTTAAATAGATTAATTTCTATTCATTTAAGTTTCACAAAAGTTTGCAATATACACATTTTTGCAAAATAGTTATAAGGTCATGTAATATCAAAGAAAACTATGATTAGAAAAGATATTTCTTCAAAATGTTTAAAATTGCATATATTGACTTTGTTCATTGTTAGTCCCAGAAGGAACCGGTAAAAACCCACATAAGGCCAAAAAAAAAAATGTCCTTGGAAAAAAAAACAGGGTCGGTAGGAAGATTTTTTTTTCCTTTTTTTTCAGGTACTAGAATGGAAGGCTACTAAAGTGTATAATAAGAAATACATGCATATATATGCTTTGATTGCTTGACATAACATCAAATATGAACGAAAATGAACAAATATTTTTTTTTTGGGGGGGGGGGTACCCCAATTCAAAGTTGAAGGTCGGGCGCAGATTCGGGAGACACGGTCGAGCGACAGTCCTTTTTTATGCCTAACTTTGGGTTAAACCAAAACTTTAGACCTACTGAATTAATCCAAACCCAATGGTAGGTCAAGGTCAAATGGAGGTAAGGGTGATGTGGGCCTGCTGATTGTGTTCATCCAAGCAAGTATAAAACTTTTGTAGCATGCAGTATTGATGTTTGACAAAACAAATCATTTTGGGACAAACAAGATTTTGGACCTTCTAAATTATTCTTAGCCAAACAGTGGAAGAATTCAAGGTTTAAATGTGATCAGATCATGTGGGTGTGGTCAGTGTGTTTCAAGATAAAATCCATGCAAGTATCAAAGCTTTGTTGCAAGCGGTAGACTAAACAGGTAATTTTGCTTTAACAAAAAATGAGGCCCTTTCGAATCTGTCCTTGTGTGAATTAAGAATGTTCTACATCAATATTAGAGCATTAACAGTTAACTCCTATACAACAATTAAATAAATTAAATGCATATATCTATGTTCCCAGTTTAAATTACAGATGGTTTCAACATGAATACTGCACAGCTTCTGATACAATAATTCGTCAAGCCACTTTCCTTTATAAAAGTTGAAATTCATCTGATGAGGCTACTTAACAAGTTAAAATCATTGGTGTCCACTGAATAAGTTAGTAAGAATTACACCCAGACTGGTGTCCAATAATAAGTAACCAGTAATAATGACACCCAGACAGTTTGACAAAATGTTTATAGCAAATATTACTGAAGTAAGATTAATTGATGGTCTACTGTCAGCATGCATCAGCAAACATGTGTTCTTATGCAATACACTGACATGTGTTAGGCAGAATTGAAAGCAATACACTTAGGTTTCTCCAAATTAAGCTATGACAACATCTATGTATGAAAGCTAAGAAAAAAGGTTGATAAAGGTCAACCCAAGAACTAAATATGATACATATGTCTAGAGAAGTGAGTTTAGTAACTGCAACAAGGGTATTTTCAGCATTTTGCCAACCTTTTAAAACAAATCTAAATACCATATAACAAAAAATATATACTGGAACTAAATGACTGTCAGCATTCCATTATACCTGTGCAAGCCTCTTTATACCATAGAGATATGTAAACAGTGGCTACTTAAATAGCACAATTTATTGAAAATGGTCAACTAAAGCTGAACTGGTTGCACTGACAGAAATGCTCTTGAATACAGTGAATAAGAACATGCTTACTTATATATGAGTCGCGCTCTGAGAAAACTGGGCATAATGAATGCACGTAAAATGTCGTCCCAGATTAGCATGTGAAGTCCGCACGGGCTAATCAGGGACGACACTTTCCGCTTATATCACTTTTCGTTTAAATGAAGTCTCTTCTTAGCAAAACCCAATTGAGGCACAAAGTGTCGTTTCTGATTAGCCTGTGCGGACTGCACAGGCTAATATTGGACCACAATTTACGCACATGCATTAAGCCCAGTTTTTTCAGAACACGACTCATATATATTTGTAGAACCAACTGATCATGGTCTGCAGAGACACAAGAAAAAGTAGAACAATAATAATCTAATGACCATAATAGTGACAGCAACATGACAGTTGTAACTTTATCATTAATTATGTCCTATACCATCAACTTTATGGTTAAGAAAAAGAATGTGGAAAATGGTACCTTTGGCATGGTTGACATAGTTTCTGAGTTCTTTCTGAAGCTTTGTTGCTACTTCCTGAAATGTACACATAGTTTCATAGCATCACTCTGGTCAAAACTATCCTACCTATTATTATGGTATTCAAGAACAACAAAGATAAATATATAAAAAGATACATTTTTAGAAATATTAGTATAGTTTTATAAAATTCAAAGATATTCAACACTAAATGAAGACAAAGCAATGCTTAAGACTTACAGATCTGAAAGAAATTTAACAATTTTATTAACAAGAGGGCCTGAAAGGACCCAAAGTCGCTCACCTGAGATTCAAAGGAACTGACCATGTTCTGTGCAGCCCAAGATGTCATTAGAACAATATGTTCTTACCAACTTTCATGACTAGTGAACACTCTGGCAGTCACGTTTTTCAATAGACCAGAACCATTTTCATAAACATCCAAGAAATCATTTAAACAAATATACCGACAAAGTTTCATGAAGATTCATAAGTCCATATAAGGAAAAATGCTTCGCCCACTGGTAGCCATGCTTTTCAAGCAACTGGAACCACTTTCGAACTGGTCAATAATATAATTGGGACAAATCTTCTGACAAAGTTTCATGATGATCGTACAATGAATATGGCTTCTAGAGTGTTAACAAGGTTTAACTATAGCTATATAAGGAAAAATGCCACGCCCCCCCTTGGCGGCCACCAACCGGAACCATTTACGAACTCATCTAAGATATCATTGGGACAAATCATCTGACCAAGTTTCATGATGATCGGACAATAAATGTGGCCTCTAGAGTGTTAACAAGGTTTTACTCAAGCATGATATATAGCCATATTAGGAAAAATGCCCCGCCCCCTGATGGCCATGTTTTTTAAGCAACCGAAACCATTTTCGAACTCATTCAAGATATCATTAGGACAAATCTTCTGACCAAGTTTCATGAAGATCGGAAAATAAATGTGGCCTCTAGAGTGTTAACAAGGTTTTACTATAGCCATATAAGGAAAAATGCCCCGCCCCCTGGCAGCCATGTTTTTCAACCAACCAGCATCATTTTTAAACTTGTCCAAGATATTAATGGGGTGAATCTTCTGACCAAGTTTCATGAAGATCGGACAATAAATGTGGCCTCTAGAGTGTTAACAAGATTTTACTAAAGCCATATATAGCCATATAAGGAAAAATGCCCCGCCCCTTGGTAGCCATGTTTTTCAAGCAAACGTAACCATTTTTGAGCTCATCCAAGATATCATTGAGACCAATCTTCTGACCAAATTTCATGAAGATTAGACAATAAATGTGGCCTCTTATGTTCACAAGGTTTTACTATAGCCATATAAGGAAAAAATGCCCCGCCCTTTGGCAGCCATGTTTTTCAAGCGAACGTAACCATTTTAGAACACAATCTTAGATATCATTGAGACCAATCTTCCTACCAAATTTCATGACGATTGGACAATAAATGTGGCCTCTAGAATGGTTTAACAAGGTTTTACTATAGCCATATAAGGAAAACTGCCCCACCCCCTGGCGGCCATGTTTTTCACCGATCTGGACCATTTTCGTACTCGTTCAAGATATCAATGAAACCAATGTTTTGACCAAGTTTCATGATGATTGGGCAAAAATTGTGACTTCTAGAGTGTTCACAAGGTTTTTCTATAGCCATATAAGGAATACTGCCCCGCCCCCTGGCGGCCATGTTTTTCAACGGACCGGAACCGTTTTTTGAACTCAACCAACATATCAATTTGACAAACATTTTGACAAAGTAACATGAAGATTGGGCATCAAATGTGACTTCTACAGTGTTCACAAGGTCTTTCTTTTTTTTGACCTAGTGATCTAGTTTTTGACCCAGCATGACCCAGTTTCGAACTCAGTCGCGGTATCAATGGGACAAATGTTCTGACCAAATTTCATGAAGATCCGACAATAAATGTGGCCTCTAGAGTGTTCACAAGGCAAAATGTTGACAGCGCACGACGGACGACGGACAAAAAGCGATCACAAAAGCTCATCATGAGCACGTTATGCTAAGGTGAGCTAGGATATTAGCTTGCATTATAACCTATGCAAAAGTCTGTTATACCTCTGAAAGTAAGCCATCTAATCTGTAAAAGGTGCGCAAATAATTTCCAACGTACTGGCCCTCATGGCAGGTGAACAATCCTGGTCAATGCCTTTTTTGTATTTGACATGTCAATAAATTTGAATTTTGGCCAGTAATATTTAAAAGTTTGCCAAACCCTGTTGCCAGTCATTGAGAACTTTTTCAGAGACTGCATTTAATCATTACTAGACAATACCAGCAATACGATCAATGTAAATGGAATGCGCATTTCTGGCAATTGAAACAAATATTCCAGAAAGGTGTCAGTGTTCTAAGCCTTTCACTACCAATAATACAATCAGCATCTACCAGTATTGGTTATTGTTTATGTACCTGTTGTCTATCAAGCTTATGACAGTCCTCCACAAGTTTCTCATCTGTAGTTTTCTCTGTCTTCCCAAGACTCTGAAGAACCTGAAGTGCATATCACAACTGTAAGTATGTAACCTAGAAAACTGATAGTATGTAACCTAGAACTGAAGTGCATAATACAACTGATAGTATGTAACCTAGAAAACTGATAGTATTTAACCTAGAAAACTGATAGTATGTAACCTAGAACTGAAGTCCATAATACAACTGATAATATGTAACCTAGAAAAGGATCAAGGAATTACATATGAGCAAGGTGCTACGTAAAAGAGGTAAGGCAGGAAAAGAGGGATATGTAGTAGTATCTGGCCAATTTGCTCGAAAAAATGTACAAGTGTATGATTTTTGCTTCCATTGTGTGCATTAATTTCATTTCATTTTCTAACATAAATTTTTTTCCAATCCTGTTATAAGGCTGGTATTCCATCTGTCCATATCCGCATATCCGCATCCGCAAAAAAATAGAACACTGTGCTCACTTCCATTCATCCGCATATCCGCACGCTGCAAAAGGCGTCCGCAAAAGAACGCTCAAGTGAGCATTCTAATGCGGATGCAGACAAGATACTGACGGCATTTAGCACGATGAGAGTAGCTGTCATCTCAAAAATCAACTGAAAAACTATCGAATTCTTGAAAAATTACCCGGAATTATTCAACCAACGCAGTTCTGCATATCGGGACTCTGATTACCTATACTTCAATTGTTTGGAAAAGCATAGCCAAGGCACTAAAAGAAGATGTTTCAGGTATTAACCATTTGTATTCCTTTACAGACAGAACGATGATTTGTAACTTATATCTACTTAAATTCACGATTGTCTGTCATAATAATTATCTCAATTATAATCTTTAGTTTTATCCATATACAAAAATAAAGATACTAACTATTCAACAGAATATACAATGCTCGTCAGCCAAAAAGCAAGAGGCAAATCTTATCAATTATCATGGACTACAACAACTTAAACTAATATAACATTCGTTAAACTTGGTTTTAAACAATCACAACATTACAACAAGAGCACCGCATAACGGGTGCCACGCTCAGCTGCGAAAGCTTGTCAGATTTTTTTATTTTTTTTATTTAGGTCACAGTGACCTTGACCTTTGACCTAGTGACCCAAAATGGGTGTGGCGTGTAGAACTCATCAAGGTGCATCTACATATGAAGTTTCAAAGTTGTAGGTGGAAACACTTTGATTTTAGAGGTTTTTGTTAAAGTTTTATATTAGAGGACAAAGTGACCTTGACCTTTGACCTAGTGACCCAAAAATGGTCGTAGCATGTAGAACTCATCAAGGTGCAACTACATATGAAGTTTCAAAGTTGTAGGTGGAAGCACTTTGATTTTGGAGCCTATGTTAAAGTTTGATATTAGGGGTCACAGTGACCTTGACCTTTGACCTTGTGACCCAAAAATGGGTGTGGCGTGTAGAACTCATCAAGGTGCATCTACATATGAAGTTTCAAGTTGTAGGTGGAAGCACTTTGATTTTAGAGCCAATGTTAAGGTTTTAGCACAACGCCTACGGCGGACGGCGGATGTCGGACGAGCTGGCTATGACAATAGCTCGGGTTTTCTCCGAAAACACCCTCGCTAAAAATTCATTTTGATCTATAGCTAAAATAATCATAACAAAACACACTATCACGTGAAGTTGAACATCAATCTTGGTATAAATTGTGCATTTTTTTCAACAATTATTATACATAGTTTTAACTGTTGTATTTTTTTATTTTGATACATTTTAAGTAAAATAGACACTTGTTTATATTAATGCATCACATACATTTATTTGACCTTAAAAATCACTTGGATTTTGTAAAATTCAGAGTCGTAAAAAAAATAAAAATTTGTATCGACACAGGTTAGAAATACAGTCAAATTGATAACAAAATAGAATACCATCCCTGCTAAAGTCATGGAAAAGTGCTTCTTATATTATACATATATAAATATATAGAATATTCAGTGATTTTGTTTGCTTTTATTTGTTACAGCCTGTGCCATTTGAATTGGGAAAATTAGCACGATAAACCGTGAAATTGGGAAAAACAGCGCGATAAACCATGAAATTGGGAAAAATTAAGCATTATAAATATGATTATAAGTAACAGAATTAATATTGTTTTTAAGTGAATGTTCAGGGGGTTTTCGAGCCATTTTGGGAAAAGGAGTCTGGTTAAATTGGGATTTTTTTATTTTAATCAATAAATGTGGCAAATTTGGGAATTATTTATTGACAAAAAGGACTAAATTAAAGTTTATATTTTGTAGGATATTTAAAAAATTAAGTTCAGATCTAGAGTTAAGAAATCATAATTAAGTCGTAAGAGACATCTTTCTAAAAAAAATAATATATATATTTATTTTTGTTGAAATTGGGCTTTTTTTGGGAAATTTTGGTCAGATTTTTGGGGAAAGTGGAATTTTGCGATTGGGAAGCAGCCGAAAATCGGCTGTAATTTTGAGCAAAAAAAATCACTGATATTACATAAATACATTCAAACATTTATTAAATGCACAATTTTCGATGATTCAAATCGCCAAAATGATATCCGTTCCAAGTGTGATGTAAAAATTCACATAATACAGTATCACTATCAGTTTGGAATGATATTCATATACATATAGAACATGAATCAGTTCAAATTACTTTTGGTGCATTATATATTTGGTTGTGTATGTATATAGATGACTATTTTAACCATGACCTAAAAAAGACTGTGTTGAGTATTGGGAAATTTTTGTCACATAAAAACATCATTAGTTATATGGTACCCTAGAAAAGTTCAAATAATAAAAAGCCATATAACACCGGAATTACTTATTACAAAACTGGTTAAATTAAGGATAAAATATCACAGCTATCCAAAACACAATTTCAGGTTGAGAACTTTGGGATATAAAAATCATGGGTATTTTCTTACAAATTACAGGGGAAATATTTGTCAGCTCTTACTGTTTACAGTTGTTATAGTTGAATACCATTCACTAAGCTGTCATTATGTACATTACACATTGATGAAACTGTCTGGTGTCCGTACAATGCCTCAGGCTAAAACCATTTAAAAGTGAAACCTTCAAATCAGCATGTTAAAGAAAGAAGAAGTAATCATGGCTAGTCCAAAAAATTAGACGTAAGCTACCCCGATGTAAATCGACCTCATATTTATAGGAGTATAATCATGGCATGTATGTTTTGAAAAATCATGACGGGATTCTAAATTGAAATATGGCAAGAATAGTCTTAGAACATCCTAGGCAGGCAATTTTGAAATATATAAGACCCTCTGATTCATTTATATTATTACGGATTTAAATTGAAGCAGAATCATGCTTTTGATGCAATTATTTAGCAATTTTCTCAAATTTGAAATTCTGCAAATTATCTGCCTTGCATCATTTGATGCAATAATTACAAGAAAGTTAAGTCATTGATAACTTTTATCACATGCCATACCCTGTTTCCCACGTAATATAACCATTACATATTTTTTTTTATTACACATGTGTAATAAAACATTTGAAGCGTTTTCATTGGCTGTGTTTTCGTTTATTGACCAATTGCATTTTGTTATTTTGCAGTTATTTTGCAACGTCAAATAATGTCACAAAATTTAAACATTTATCATTATGTTTGTGTAAATATTTATTTAATTTGCTCATTTAAAAGCATGTGATAAAAAAGATCTGACACTTGTTGTCATATCATACCATATTTTATCAAACTCATCCAGGAAATTCGTTAGTAATGTTCACCAAAGGCTCGCTTACAAACAAAATTCCTGAACTCGTTTAATAAAATATGGTATGATATGACAACTTGTTCCAGATTCCTATATGTATACACCACAATTTAAGATCAATCGCATAGTATTTGACTAAATAAATGTATACCAACAAACATTTGCACAAAATTAAACTAGTATGCCAAAAATAACTGCACTTCAGTATTTTGACCCTTATAATTTCTTCTGACCCTTAACATTTTAAGCACAGGGTAATTTGACTCGTGATTTTCAAAATCTATTGATATTCCTGATTACTGTCAATTATTAATTTGTATGGAATAATAAGCATAGTCCACTGCTGCTGCATAGGGAATGATCTAAGATAGTAATGACACTTATACAATAATTTAAGGATTTAAAGCTATTTCTATACATGTACATTCCATTGAATATATGTGCAAATTTAACAAAATTCAAAATTTTCTCACATAAATGTTGTAAACCAACCAAGAGAGGCAATTAACAAAGTCATGAAATAACCAAAATCAATGTCTAAAAATATAATTAAGTTTTAACACGTGTGAATGTGAAGATTATGTTGTTTCTATTGATGCCCAATCGAAGGTTGACGTTTTTATGTTTTATTTATGCAAAATGCAATACAGCTTTTGTTTTTTAAACAAGTTATTTGAGACATTCTCTTATTCTATCTACCATTTCATGTACTTCATTGGATATATTCTGAAGTAGAATTCAAAGTTGTTTTGCATATATCAATTTATGCTGAGGACTACTGAGAGTGAATCTATATATAAATTAGTTTAATTAGGAAGTCTAAAATCATTATGTCACTGTGCCCTGTGATGTTGAATTGGTTTCCATTTCAACTTGTTCATACCGATGTGTCATCCCAATACTAACACATGTATACATCATCATGATATTTATGCCTAGAATTTTTGCTGTTCAAGGCACACAACCCCTTTTTACATACATGTATGCCTGTTTTAAATTGAACATTTATCATGGTCGAAGAATTTTAAAGACTAATAGGTTATTAATTACCGGTACATGTCCATGTCTTTTTGGTAATTAAATGTTAAGGTATTTAAAACTATTATACATTTTTAACATGTTACTAACTAAGGGTAAGGTCACATTAATTAAAATTCTACTATTACGTCGGAGCGTCCCATGACAGAGACAAGCCTACCATAATAGCACCAGATTAAGCTAGTATGCACTGAATAATGAGAGTGACAACACTGTGATAGGGGTTGCAGCAAGTTGTAAGTTTTTATTCTAAATGGTATATTTGAAGAAAATTTATGGAGTTCTTAGTCATTTTGATTTCCTTACATATTGTCAATAAAATCTAAGACAAAAAACATGAAGAGGACCAATGAACTTAAAACTATTGAATTATTATAAATCATTGATAAAACTTGCTCTTTGGCTAAATGTATTTTTATGCATTTAAAGACACATTTAATATTGGTTAAGCATACAAAATATTTAACAGAAAGGCATTTGCAAACATTAAAGTAAACATTAATTAGCTACAATTTACAAACAACAATTAATTTAAATGCATTACAACATTGTTAAACAGTCAAGTTTGTATTATGTTAATTTTTTCGTTAACTTGATTGCAGTTAAAAAAAAATGTATGCACATTTACTAAAATAACGATCGAGACAACATTTTTCGAATACTTGAGTAGCTGACATATCAAATAACCCCAAGCAAATCGGTGTTGTCAAATTTCTTAACGGAATACACTAAAATGTGCCAACACCTGCATTGTAAATTTCGTTTTCTGCCTTTATCATGCGCTATATAAGAACTACAAAAATATATCCGATTTGCAAAAATACAATCTAAATAAATGCAATAAATTCATTATTATATCATACCTTAGTTTTCCGTCGTCTTAGAAATTTTTCCGTAATGTTTAAAATCCCACCCTTGTTGTTTTCGGCCATTTTTGTTTTCATTCATGTACACAGTGTTATACCGAACTTAACGATTGGTTGGAATGTTGGTTGTATGAAAAGCGTAGTACGCTGCGCTATAGTCAGTTTCACAAGATCCGATCCAACCAAATTACTGCTCGTTCAATAGAGTTGTACCCCTTGGCAGTTGGAATTTGCGATTCACTGAGACTAAATTAAAATAAGGAGCTTACTAAAAAAATGTTGTAAAGCGAATATTTGTTAATACATTTAATAATTTTCTGTTTATATTCTTCAAACCGATCATTGGGTTTCATTGTAAGAAAAGGTTCACTTATACTCGAAATGATTATTTTCAAACTTTTTGTCACATATTTCAAGACTAAAGAGCGCTGTACATCAATGAGAAAGAACACAAACATACTAACATAAAAATTCGTTGATCAATAATCATCAAGTTCACAGAGAAAATTATGCATTTTTCAGAGACCAGTATAGACTCTGATTATATAATGCAGGTTATTCAGTTCCCAGCATTAACTCTGACAATACATACAGGCAGTTCAATGACCAGTATAGACACTGGTTATACATAAAGGCTGTTCAGTGACCAGTATAGACCATGATCATCCATGCAGAATTTTCAGTGACCAGTATATACAGTGATAATACATGCAAGCTGTTCAGTGAGCTGTATAAACCCTGTTAATACACGCAGGCTGTTCAGTGACCAATAGAGACCCTGTTAATACATGCAGGCTGTTCAGTGACCAGTATGGACCTTGATCAAACATGCTGGCTTTTCAGTGAACAGTATAGGCACTGATCATACATGCTGCCTGTTCAATGGCCAGTATAAATCCTGATCATACATGCTGGCTGTTTAGTGACCAGTATAGGCACTGATCATACTTGATGACTGTTCAATGGCCAGTATAGACCCTGATCATACATGCTGGCTGTTCAATGACCAGTATAAACCCTGTTAATACATGCAGGCTGTTCAGTGACCTGTATAGACCCTGTTAATACATGCAGGCTGTTCAGTGACCAGTATGGTCCTAGATCAAACATGCTGGCTTTTCAGTGACCAGTATAGGCACTGATCATACATGTTGACTGTTCAATGGCCAGTTTAGACCCTGATCATACATGCTGGCTATTCAGTGATCAGTATAGGCACTGATCATAAAAGCTGACTGTTCAATGGCGAGTATTGACCATGATCATATATGCTAGCTGTTCAGGTACCAATATAGACCCTGTTAATACATACAGGCTGTTCAGTGACCTGTATATACCCTCTTAATACATGCAGGCTGTTCAGTGAACTGTATAGAACCTGTTAATAAATGCTGGCTGTTAAGTGACCAGTATAGGCACTGATCATAAATGCTGACTAATCAATGGCCAGTATAGACCCTGATCATACATGCTGACTGTTCAGCGACATGTGTTGACCCTGATCGTACATACAGACTGTTCAGTGACCAGTATAGACCCTGTTCACACATGCTGACTCTTCAGAGTCCAGTTAGACCTTGATCATACATGCAGGCTGTTCAATGATCAGAATAGACCTTGATCATATATGCTGACTTTTCAGTGACCAGTATAGACCCTCATTCTATAGACTTACTGCAGACTGTTACCTGACCAGAATTGGCATAGAGGATGCATTCATGCTGTTTAGTGAACAGTATAGACCGTCATCATATATGTTGACTTTTCAGTGACCAGTATAGACCCAGATCATACATGCTGACTATTCAGTGACCAGTGTAGACCTTGATCATACATGCCTTCTCTTCAGTGACCAGAATAGTCCCTGATCATACATGCTGACTGTTCAGTGTTCAGTATGCATGACCAGTCAGTATAGACCCTGATCATACATGCTGATTATTCAGTGACCAGTATAGACCTTGATCATAACTGCCGGCTCTTCAGTGACCAGTGTAGACCCTGATAATACATTCTGACTGTTCAGTGATCAGTATAGACCTTGATCATAACTACTGGCAGTTCAGGGACCAGTAAAGACCCTGATCATACATGCTAAATGTTTAGTGACCCGAATAGACCCTGATCATACATGCTGACTGTTCAGTGTCCAGTATAGACCTTGATCATACATGCTGACTGTTAAATGAGAAGTATTGACCCTGATCATACAAGATGATTGTTCAGTGACCAGTATAGATCCTGATCATACATGCTTACTGTTCAGTGTCCTCACGGTCTATCCCTGATCATACATGCTGACTGTTTAGTGACCAGTATAGACCTTGATCATACATGCTGACTGTTCAATGAGAAGTATTGACCCTGATCATACAAGCTGATTGTTCAGTGACCAGTATAGATCCTGATCATACATGCTAACTGTTCAGTGTCCAATGTAGACCCTAATCATACATTATGACTGTGTAGTGTCCAGTCTAGATCCTGATCATACATGTTGACTGTCCAGTGACCAGAATTGACCCTGATCATACATGCTTACTGTTCAGTGACCAGAATAGACCATGATCATACATGCTGACTGTTCAGTGACCAGCATAGACCCTTATCATACTTGCTGACTGTTCAGTGTCTAGTATAGATCCTGATCATACATGCTTACTGTTCAGTGACCAGAATAGATCCTGATCATACATGCTTACTGTTCAGTGGCCAGAATAGACCCTGATTATTCATGTTGACTGTTAAGTGTCCAGTATAGACCCTGATCATACATGCTGACTGTTCAGTAACCAGTATAGACCTTGATCATACATGCTGACTGTTCAGTGACCAGCATAGACCCTGATCATACATGTTGACTGTTCAGTGACCAGTATAGACCCTGATCATTCATGTTGACTGTTCAGTGACCATTATAGACCCTGATCATACATGCTGACTGTTCAGTGACCAGCATAGACCTTGATCATACATGCTGACTGTTCAGTGACCAGTATAGACCCTGATCATTCATGTTGACTGTTCAGTGACCATTATAGACCCTGATCATACATGCTGACTGTTCAGTGACCAGTATAGACCTTGATCATACATGCTGATTGTTCAATGAGCAGTATTGACCCTGAACATATAAGCTGATTGTTCAGTGACCAGTGTAGACCCTGATCATAACTGCAGGCTCTTCAGTGACCAGTGTAGACCCTGATCATTCATGTTGACTGTTCAGTGACCAGTATAGACCCTGACCATACATGCTGACTGTTCATTGTCCAGTATAGCTCCTGATTATACATGCTGACTGTTGACTGTTCAGTGACCATTATCGACCCTGATCATACATGCTGACTGTTCAGTGTCCAGTATAGACCCTGATCATACATGTTTACTGTTCAGTTTCCAGTATAGACCCTGATCATACATGCTAACTGTTCAGTGACCAGTATAGACCCTGATTGTACATGCCTACTTTTCAGTGTCCAGTATAGACACTGATCGTACATGCTTACTTTTCAGTGACCAGTATAGACCCTGATTGTACATGCTTACTTTTCAGTGACCAATATAGACCCTGATCATATATGCAAAATGTAACCTGATAGAGGCAATTATGTAATCGTAATAGATGTAAGCATGGATCTAAATTTTAACGTACCATATGACTGTATATCTGGAAAAACACATTAATTACAAACATCAGGATGTAATTATACATTTTTCAAAAATTATTTGTATAAACATAACACAGGTTTTAGTAATTTACAAATACAATATGGTTTTGTTACATGGTGGATTTGGTTTGTTAGATTTTGCCTATATTATTTAATCCGTTTTATTTGTTGCACTGCCCAAACTTCCATGTTTAAATCTGTATTATGCGAAACAAAAAAATGTTTGTTGCTCCTCAGTAGGTGTGAATTCTTTTACAGTCTGTTAAATCACATCTTTTTCCCATGTATTTAATTCTCATCGTATAGATAAAATTGTGTGTTCAATTGCATTTTACCTTTTTACATAGAATAAACAAAGCAAAAACAAGTGGACAGCAGCTTTTGTTTTTAATACTCATTCATTTAGTAAATTTGAGTTTCGTAAAATTGTGAGTTCACTTTATGTCAGGAATTTTTGTTGGTGGTCCTGTACTGATGTAAATTCAAATGGGATACATAATTGTTTCAGTGTGTGTATAACATCATAGGATTTGTTTCAACTATTATACAAATTTGTCTCATTTACTTTTGGTTGAATGTAACTAAACATAAAATACACAAATAATGTTTTACATATAAATAATAATTCTATTAACAAATAAATCGCTAGGTATAGCTTAGATAACTTCAAACAATGAATGTACAAGTATTATTACTTAAATATGACATCTTTGTTCTTCTATTTCTTCTTTATTCAAGGCATTGAAACAACTGATTTACACAAAACATTGTCAGAATGTTTATCAACATTTACTTTGGTCTTTTTAAGTTCCTGTTGAGTATAATAATTTAATCTTTAATAGGTGAAAAGTGGTCAAACAAAGTTATTGCAGTTGGCTCCCTTTAACTGGAAGAAAATGTCTTGCATTTTAATGGGTGATAAGTTGGTTCCTTTTTCCCAGTTCCTTATTCCTAATTCGAATAAGGAATACGGAACTGTTCCTTATTCCTTATTCACGCGTTACATATTTGTTATAGGGTTTTAAATAACAATCATCATGAAAGTTGGTCAAAACATTGGTTTCATTGATATCTCGGACGAGTTCGAAAATGGTCCAGATCGGTGAAAAAACATGGCCGCCAGTCGGCAGGGCATTTTTCTCTCTATGTATATTGTGAAAACATGCGAACACTCTAGAAATCACTTTTTTGGCACAATTTTCATGAAATAAGGTCAGAACATTTGTTTTCTTGATATGAGAGTTGAGTTCGAAAATGGTTTCGGTCAGTTTAATAACATGGCTGCCGGGGGGAGGCAGTTTTCCCTATTTGGCTATAGAGAAACCTTGTTAACACTCTAGAAGTCACAATGTTTGCCCAATCATCATGATGGTTGGTCAAAACATTGGTTTTATTGATATCTCGGACGAGTTCGAAAATGGTCTAGACCGATGAAAAAACATGGCCGCCGGTGGGCGGGGCATTTTTCTCTATATGTAAATAGTGAAAACATGTGAACACATTAGATGTCACATTTTTGGCCCAATTTTCATGAAATTTGGTCAGAACATTTGTTTCTTTGATATGAGATTTGAGTTCGAAAATGGTTCCGGTCAGTTGAATAACATGGCTGCCGGGGGGGGGGGTCAGTTTTCCTTATTTGGCTATAGAGAAACCTTGTAAACACTCTAGAAGTCACAATTTTTGCCCAATCATCATGAAAGTTGGTCAAAACATTGGTTTTATTGATATCTCGGACAAGTTCGATAATGATCTAGATCGGTGAAAAAACATGGCCGCCAGTGGGCGGGGAATTTTTCTCTATATGTATATAGTAAAAACATGTGAACATTCTAGAAGTCACATTTTTGGCACAATTTTCATGAAATTTGATCAGAACATTTGTTGCCTTGATATGAGTGTTGAGTTCGAAAATGGTTACGGTCAGTTGAAAAACATGGCTGCCAGGGGGGTGGGCAGTTTTCCTTATTTGGCTATAGAGAAACACTGTAAACACTCTAGAAGTCACAACTTTTGCCCAATTATCATGAAAGTTGGTCAAAACATTGGTTTTATTGATATCTCGGACGAGTTCGAAAATGGTCAAGATCGGTGAAAAAACATGGCAGCTAGTGGGCGGGGCATTTTTCTCTATATGTATATAGTGAAAACATGTGAACAGTCTAGAAGTCACATTTTTGTCCAATTTTCATGAAATTTGGTCAGAACATTTGTTTCCTTGATATGAGAGTTGAATTCGAAAATGGTTCCGGTCAGTTGAATAACATGGCTGCCAGGGGGGGGGGGGGGGCAGATTTCCTTATTTGGCTATAGAGAAACATTGTAAACACTCTAGAAGTCACAATTTTTGCCAAATTTTTGCCAAATCATCATGAAAGTTGGTCAAAACATTGGTTTTATTGATATCTCGGACGAGTTCGAAAATGGTCCAGATCGGTGAAAAAACATGGCCGTCAGTCGGCGGGGCATTTTTCTCTATATGTATATTGTGGAAACATGTGAACACTCAAGAAGTCACATTTTCGGCCCAATTTTCATGAAATTTGGTCAGAACATTTGTTGCCTTGATATGAGAGTTGAGTTCGAAAATGGTTCCGGTCAGTTTAATAACATGGCTGCCGGGGGGGGGGGCAGTTTTCCTTATTTGGCTTTAGAGAAACCTTGTAAACACTCTAGAAGTCACAATTTTTGCCCAATCATTATGAAAGTTGGTCAAAACATTGGTTTTATTGATATCTCGGACGAGTTCGAAAATGTTCTAGATCGGTGAAAAAACATGGCCGCTAGTGGGCGGGGCATTTTTCTCTATATGTTTATTGTGAAAACACGTGAACACTCTAGAAGTCACATTTTTGGCCCAATTTTCATGAATTTTGGTCAGAACATTTCTTTCCTTGATATGAGAGTTGAGTTCAAAATGGTTTTGGTGAGTTGAATAACATGGCTGCCGGGGGGTGAGGGCAGTTTTTCTTATTTGGCTATTGAGAAACCTTGTAAACACTCTAGAAGTCACAATGTTTGCCCAATCATCATGAAAGTTGGTCAAAACATTGGTTTTATTGATATCTCGGACAAGTTTGAAAATGGTCCTGATCGGTGAAAAAAACATGGCCCCCATTGGGCGGGGCATTTTTCTCTATATGTATATAGTGAAAACATGTGAACACTCTAGAAGTTACATTTTTGGCCCAATTTTCATGAAATTTGGTCAGAACATTTGTTGCTTTGATATGAGAGTTGAGTTCGAAAATGGTTCCGGTCAGTTGAAAAACATGGCTGCCAGGGGGGGGGGGGGCAGTTTTCTTATATTTATATAGTAAAAAAAGCTTGTGAACACTCTAGAAATCACATGTTTTGCCCAATCATCATGAAACTTGGTACAAAGATTGGTTTTTATATATCACATAATTAATGCCATAATTATTGCCCTTAGACTGTCCAAATTTTCATTATATTATACAAAATCCTTGTAAACACTCTAGAGGTCACAATTTTGTTTCAGATTTTATGAATTTTGATCTTAATATTTATTTTTGTAAGCAAAGTTTGATGTTTGGTAAGGGGGGGGGGGGTCAACTCAAAATATAGGTCACCAGGTCAAATCTGATGAAACTTGACCAGGATGTTTGTCTGGACAATGACAGGTCAAGTTTGACGTTTGGTATAGATTGAATGAACCGACTCCTCTCAGGCGAGCGAACTAGGGCAATCTTGGTCCTCTTATTTTAGATCTTCATGAAAAATTAGTTAACACCACTAGGAAACAATCAGTTTCAGGTGAGCCACATTGTGCTGTTTAAGCTATCTATGTCCAAGACCTATAGAATACATCTTTAGGTCTTTGTCTATGTATAGTACAGCAGCAACAGCAGTAGCAGTAGCAGTAGTAGTAGTAGTAGTAGAAGTAGTAGCAACAGCAGCAGCATCAGCAGCAGCAGCAGCAGTAGCAGTAGCAGTAGCAGTAGTAGTAGTAGTAGTAGTAGTAGTAGTAGTAGTATAAAATACGTAAACATGAATATTTTCCATCGATTCGTGTGAATGTTTACCATCCAGTTAAAATACTATGCGGTGATGCGCAGCAGATAAATCATATCACTCCTTGTTCTTCGTTTTTTGGTGAATTTCTGGTTTGTTATTAGAAGTGCACTACTCACGGTACCTAACCAATACGGACAATACCGGAAACTTTTGAACGATTCCGTATAATACGCGAAACGGCACCGGATCATATCAGAACATAAACAAGGCGAAATGATGGATGTGCCTAATATTGTGAGCGAAAACAAGTGCTGATAAGACGGTCCGGAACGACAAGTTAATTTGATGGATACAGTTTTAAACGGCGACAATATAAACGCAAGTCATAAAATTTGCCGTGCATACGAAAGTGTTTGGAAAATGAATGTTAGTGCTTGTCGTGTTCAGTATATGGTACTTTGTTATTGCTGGTGTGCTGCGCGATAAACAAAAAGTTGAGCTGGTTATAAATCATGCAGATCTTTGGAAACATTATTTGGATTTGAAACAAAATATTCACACAGGTTTTCATCATGTTGACAACTACAATTCATCATTTGTCTATAGTGCTTTTATGGACACAAGGTAAGATAACGCGCTTTTTATCTATCTGCATGTATGTCAACATGCTTTAATAGAACAGATTTTTTGTATTTAAGTTCATTAGGGCAAAATGATAAGACATCAGTATTCTGTCTTTAAAGGTTTAGTTCCGAGTTGACGACAATGAAAATGTCGCATTTTTCGTCTTGCAAAACTTTCATGTGTGTCAGTATTTTACCTTTCAGCATTCAAAGCGCTGAAGATAGTTGTGTGTTATTGTGTAATCAGAGGGCACTGTAGTGCCACACTTTTTAAAACCTTACTTCGGTGTTCAAAAGTGCGTTCGCTTTTTGGTCAACAATTTAGTCCGAAGTTGTTTCACATGTACATACACAGCGAAACAAAACACACCATCGATGTCGTTGCTCTAATTCCACATCATTATCAAAATAACTATAATCATTATTATCATTATCATTAAATTCACCGTCTTCATATCATATTGTCACCATCAAAATATTCGCCGAAAAAAATATTAACAGCAAATGCATCAGTTTTTTTGTTTAAAATAATATTATCAACATTTAAATCATCGGTCAATATTGATAGGCAAATATTGGGAATACTCAAGTCTGGTCAATACAGTATTCCTTTGAAATATGATACTCATATTCTTATAATGATGATTTATTTGTCTTGTATTATAGGAAGATAATAGTGATAACATGGTAACGTAACTAATATGATGACGGTTAAGATAATAATGACGATACAATCACGTGACGACGATGTAATGTATCGCACAATTTTGCTTACATTTATTTATCCGCAATATAACGCATAGTTTGTTTCTACTTCCGTTGAGTTTTGTGTAAGCTTTGGACTTACAATGGTTAAAAATAAATTATTCTTAAAGGGTTTTGTTAACATTTTGGTAAAATGACAATTTCGCAAATGATTGTATAATCTTCAAAACATAATCTATGTTTCAGCAAGCGAAATAACGCTCATGACTTAGAACAATAATTAAAATTTTGGTTCATCAACAGATAATCATTTTATCTTGCCTCTGTTGCAAAAATTGACCAATTAAAGCAGGGTCGAATAAATGTTTTTATCTCCGGTCAACAGGAAGTAGTGTATTCCTACGCACGCTGTGGCGATTAACATGTTCTAATATTTAACCATTGAAATTTATTGGGACGCATCATGAATGTTATCGTTATATAATATATCATCCTTTTTTCTTCTTTAAATTATATTACCGAACCAGCTTTCCGTATTTATTAATTTTGCATTTACTTGATTACGCAAATTTATGACGTATCTAGTGTGACGACATTTCTCTGACGAAACGTACTAGTCTATCTAGTTTCTCTCAGGATTTAAGGGACAACAATTTTGGCGTGGTGGTTTAAAAAGTTTTTTTTTTAATAAATATTTTTAAAGCATCGAACGAATCATGAACGTATTTCGGACTGTGTGTTTGTCATTCATAATTGTTAACTTCGATAGGAATAAAATATATCGCTACGGTAGGATTACGATTTCGTAAATCGGGTTTTGGGTCAGAGTGGTTAGCATTCGATACGAACGCTATAAAAAATAGTGTGGTTTAAAATACATTTGGATAATAGGGATGGAGAAACAGAAAATGGATTTTGACAAAGGGATGGAAGAACAGAAAATGGATATGTATATCGTTGTAAATTTATTGTCATAAGAAATGGATTAAAGTTGTCCTTAAGGTAAATAAAATTTAGTTCTTGTTTTGCTGCTGCATTTTTTTCATTTTTTACCAAGAAAAATATAATATTCTCGATTCGTTTTTTATTTCTTCTCATATTTTCAATAGGAAAGTATTAAAAGGGACAGTTTAAAGTGGAATTATTTTTTTTACGTGACACAATCGGTAGTCATTCGGTCGTCTGAAATGTTGTGTTCATGTAAGAGGCTCGACAAGAATAATTATATTGTTATGTCAATTTATCATGGTCTTTGAAAAAATGTGCCAACGGCAGGAAGAAGGATAAATAGAATACCTGGTTGGTGCCGAGATGTTGAAAGGTTATCCGGTTCGGATCGAAAGAGAAAAAATAGGGCTCGCTTTTAAAGCTTGCCCTATTTTCTTTTTCTATCCCTTACTTTCAGCGTATCGGCCCTCCTCATAGTATCGTCCCCTTAACAAAAAACCTTTATGAGCGCTGGAAAGATAATGTTTTTCAATTTTAAGAAGTTGTAATGTATTCGATAGTTATCCATGACTATTACGACAATCATTCTCATGATTTCCGGTATTCATTGGAAAGTAGGTCATGTTTATTCAAGCGTGATGCTATGATTTTTAAATTACGTAACTCACAAGTAAGTAATTTGTTAATGGATTAATAGTAGCTTTATCAAATGTGTTATATGCCGACTATTTTTCAATAAGTGTAAAAGTATTTTAAAAACAAAATGAGCAAGAGTTTCATTTTTCCATTTTGATACTATTTTTAGAACAAGCACATGCACATAGTAACAAATCTTAACATCCAATCAGAAGAGACGATACAATGAGACAAGGTGTAGATGAAACAGATTGCTGAAGGGAAGAAGTCTAACCAGTATTTTGTCAAAACATGGCAGATTTAAATGCAGTTTTAGTTGTTATGTCCAAGAATACACATTTAACTATATATTGACATATAAAACATGCGTGTTTTTTTATTTGTTCACTTCCAAAATTCGTATGTATTCGTTAAGATGGCCGATACCACGGGAAGACATGCTAAGCCTCACCGGAATTTTTTTTCTACATCTCGGCACCAACCATGTATTTTCTATATTCGAAATCAGTAAAATAAAACAGCGTTTGCAACGCTTTTCCTCAATAATTTGAAAATACGACGAGTATGAGTATGTTTTGCAGCTCAAAGGCTGTGTGGCGACGTGACTTTTGCTTCCAGAGGATCTTTGTTCGAATCCCTGGGACGGACATATTTTTATTACGAAATATTCTTAATATTAACACTAGTGAAGACTTTTCACACAGAAAAGATTTGTTAGTGAACGTATTTTATGCCATTGATTAAAAAGGCAAAATCAGTTAGCAGGTACCTTTAACATTTTTTTTCAAAATCATCATAAACAGGATGTGTTTGTGAAACACTATGTGACCCAATATACTTGAACTTTGAACTTGAAGGATGACCTTGACCTTTCACCACTCAAAATGTGCAGCTCCATGAGATACACATGCATATCAAATATAAAGTTCAACATTTCAAAAGTTATGGCCAATGTTTAAGTTTGACGCAAACAAACCAACAAACAGACAGGGCAAAAACATAATATCCCCCAGTATAGACTGGGGATATAAAAATTGAACAATCTCTCCTCACTTCAACGAAACGTCTTTCGACGCGTAAATGCGTTTTTGAGTGTGATACTATTTTATAATACGAAGTTATGTTTATCAGAAACATCAGTTTGCACCCAAACATCGATTTGTGTTTTATTTGGTGAATGGTAATAACATCGCAAGCGAACAACTTCACATAGAATATCTATCAAATGGAAAACCTACATATCTCCCGATACAACCTCTTTTCGAAAACTTCGTTAACAGTTTAGATACATTTAATTTGTTTGTTGTACCACCCGTTACTAAGTAAAGGTGTGCGTGTGTCTTGAAGGATATTCAAGTTTAATCATTGTCTTTCTTTCTGTCTGTCTTGTGGTGGCCACTAACTTGTCCGCAAGTGTTTTACACAGATCAACGTAGAGCAATCGAAATCGGTTGGATCGTTTCTAATGATAGGATGTTGCATGTGTGCCGTTTATATAAAAGTACTACTTAAAAATAGTAAAAGTTGTTGTCACCTTTATAATAATTGATAAATTCGAGTCATTCGTATCATATACTAAAAGTATTCGAATATCTATAACGTGGTTGTAAGCTTGTCTTGGTCGAACATTTATTAGCAATAAAGACTGCTATTTAAATTTATTAGCGTATTGTATTGGATGATCTGCTAGTGATAGGGCATGTTTTACTAGAAGTTCAAACTGAGATAAAACAAGTCAGAGCGTTCCAATACTTAAAAAAAGTAAGAGTCACAATTATTCAGCTAATAAATAAACAATTTATATAAACTAACAAAATATAGTATTGATTTACTTTAAGCAGATGCATATTGAATTATAATGTAGTGGATTTAAATTGTATAACCTGGTACCCTGCTTGTTCTTAAATGGTACGCCTGACACAAACCACAATGCATGTCTGACGCGATGGTTTATTTGCAGCTATACATATTGAAAAAAGAAAAAAAGCAATAAAAGGGGCTTTTTCAAAGATTTGGCATGTATTGAAGTTTGTCATTAAATGCTATATAAATGCTATATATTGATATATGTAAACATTAGATCTAAAAAACTCCCGTAAGAAAAACAAGAATAAAAGAAAAAAAAGTAAATCTCAACTGGACTCGAATCACTGACCCCTGGAGTAAAAGTATATGGCTTAGACCACTCGGCGAGTTTGGCAATGATTATGTATGAGATCACAAAAAACACAATGAAGCCGGAAACTATACCCGACGGTCCATTCCGCCGGAACCAGATTTTAAAATTCCTCCTTAACGACATTGTTCGATCATGATGAGATGAATTCCCGTGTAAAAAAATGTCGTTGACCCAGGCGTGTTTCCTTACACATGGGCTTCTGTAAGAATAGTTCAAATGTATTAGAATACACAAGTATACAATAGATGTTTCTATAACAAGCGCTAACGATTATATCCGTTGTGAGATTTGTAACTACGCCCAAGAATATTAACTTCCTGGTGCGTTCGTCACATACTGATGAACATGAATCGTATACATATTAAATTGCACAGCAATGAATCCCTTGCAAGCTTTATTCGTTTTATGATATAAAATCTATCATTTAACCTAATGACACAGAGAGCATCCGGTTTTATAGAAAGAGTGAACGTGAATTTATCTTCATGTTGATGTCCATGTAAGGATGTGCCTAATATTGTGAGCGAAAACAAGTGCTGATAAGACGGTCCGGAACGACAAGTTAAATTGATGGATACAGTTTTAAACGGCGACAATGTAAACGCAAGTCATGAAATTTGCCGTGCATACGAAAGTGTTTGGAAAATGTATGTTAGTGCTTGTCGTGTTCAGTATATGGTACTTTGTTATTGCTGGTGTGCTGCGCGATAAACAAGAACAAGTTGAGCTGGTTATAAATCATGCAGATCTTTGGAAACATTATTTGGATTTGAAACAAAATATTCACACAGGTTTTCATCATGTTGACAACTACAATTCATCATTTGTCTATAGTGCCTTTATGGACACAAGGTAAGATAACGCGCTTTTTATCTATCTGCATGTATGTCAACATGCTTTAATAGAACAGATTTTTTGTATTTAAGTTCATAAGGGCAAAATGATAAGACATCAGTATTCTGTCTTTAAAGGTTTAGTTCCGAGTTGACGACAATGAAAATGTCGCATTTTTCGTCTTGCAAAACTTTCATGTGTGTCAGTATTTTACCTTTCAGCATTCAAAGCGCTGAAGATAGTTGTGTGTTATTGTGTAATCAGAGGGCACTGTAGTGCCACACTTTTTAAAACCTTACTTCGGTGTTCAAAAGTGCGTTCGCTTTTTGGTCAACAATTTAGTCCGCAGTTGTTTCACATGTACATACACAGCGAAACAAAACACACCATCGATGTCGTTGCTCTAATTCCACATCATTATCAAAATAACTATAATCATTATTATCATTATCATTAAATTCACCGTCTTCATATCATATCGTCACCATCAAAATATTCGCCGAAATAAATATTAACAGCAAATGCATCAGTTTTTTGTTTAAAATAATATTATCAACATTTAAATCATCGGTCAATATTGATAGGCAAATATTGGGAATACTCAAGTCTGGTCAATACAGTATTCCTTTGAAATATGATACTCATATTCTTATAATGATGATTTATTTGTCTTGTATTATAGGAAGATAATAGTGATAACATGGTAACGTAACTAATATGATGACGGTTAAGATAATAATGACGATACAATCACGTGACGACGATGTAATGTATCGCACAATTTTGCTTACATTTATTTAACCGCAATATAACGCATAGTTTGTTTCTACTTCCGTTGAGTTTTGTGTAAGCTTTGGACTTACAATGGTTAAAAATAAATTATTCTTAAAGGGTTTTGTTAACATTTTGGTAAAATGACAATTTCGCAAATGATTGTATAATCTTCAAAACATAATCTATGTTTAAGCAAGCGAAATAACGCTCATGACTTAGAACAATAATTAAAATTTTGGTTCATCAACAGATAATCATTTTATCTTGCCTCTGTTGCAAAAATTGACCAATTAAAGCAGGGTCGAATAAATGTTTTTATCTCCGGTCAACAGGAAGTAGTGTATTCCTACGCACGCTGTGGCGATTAACATGTTCTAATATTTAACCATTGAAATTTATTGGGACGCATCATGAATGTTATCGTTATATAATATATCATCCTTTTTTCTTCTTTAAATTATATTACCGAACCAGCTTTCCGTATTTATTATTTTTGCATTTACTTGATTACGCAAATTTATGACGTATCTAGTGTGACGACATTTCTCTGACGAAACGTACTAGTCTATCTAGTTTCTCTCAGGATTTAAGGGACACCAATTTTGGCGTGGTGGTTTAAAAAGTTTTTTTTAAATAAATATTTTTAAAGCATCGAACGAATCATGAACGTATTTCGGATTGTGTGTTTGTCATTCATAATTGTTAACTTCGATAGGAATAAAATATATCGCTACGGTAGGATTACGATTTCGTAAATCGGGTTTTGGGTCAGAGTTGTTAGCATTCGATACGAACGCTATAAAAAATAGTGTGGTTTAAAATACATTTGGATAATAGGGATGGAAAAACAGAAAATGGATTTTGACAAAGGGATGGAAGAACAGAAAATGGATATGTATATCGTTGTAAATTTATTGTCATAAGAAATGGATTAAAGTTGTCCTTAAGGTAAATAAAATTTAGTTCTTGTTTTGCTGCTGCATTTTTTTCATTTTTTACCAAGAAAAATATAATATTCTCGATTCGTTTTTTTATTTCTTCTCATATTTTCAATAGGAAAGTATTAAAAGGAACAGTTTAAAGTGGAACTATTTTTTTACGTGACACAATCGGTAGTCATTCGGTCGTCTGAAATGTTATGTTCATGTAAGAGGCTCGACAAGAATAATTATATTGTTATGTCAATTTATCATGGTCTTTGAAAAAAATGTGCCAACGGCAGGAAGCAGGATAAATAGAATACCTGGTTGGTGCCGAGATGTAGAAAGGTTATCCGGTTCGGATCGAAAGAGAAAAAATAGGGCTCGCTTTTAAAGCTTGCCCTATTTTCTTTTTCTATCCCTTACTTTCAGCGTATCGGCCCTCCTCATAGTATCGTTCCCTTAACAAAAAACCTTTATGAGCGCTGGAAAGATAATGTTTTTCAATTTTAAGAAGTTGTAATGTATTCGATAGTTATCTATGACTATTACGACAATCATTCTCATGATTTCCGGTATTCATTGGAAAGTAGGTCATGTTTATTCAAGCGTGATGCTATGATTTTTAAATTACGTAACTCACAAGTAAGTAATTTGTTAATGGATTAATAGTAGCTTTATCAAATGTGTTATATGCCGCCTATTTTTCAATAAGTGTAAAAGTATTTTAAAAGCAAAATGAGCAAGAGTTTCATTTTTCCATTTTGATACTATTTTTAGAACAAGCACATGCACATAGTAACAAATCTTAACATCCAATCAGAAGAGACGATACAATGAGACAAGGTGTAGATGAAACAGATTGCTGAAGGGAAGAAGTCTAACCAGTATTTTGTCAAAACATGGCAGATTTAAATGCAGTTTTAGTTGTTATGTCCAAGAATACACATATTACTATATATTGACATATAAAACATGCGTGTTTTTTTATTTGTTCACTTCCAAAATTCGTATGTATTCGTTAAGATGGCCGATACCACGGGAAGACATGCTAAGCCTCACCGGAATTTTTTTCTACATCTCGGCACCAACCATGTATTTTCTATATTCGAAATCAGTAAAATAAAACAGCGTTTGCAACGCTTTTCCTCAATAATTTGAAAATACGACGAGTATGAGTATGTTTTGCAGCTCAAAGGCTGTGTGGCGACGTGACTCTTGCTTCCAGAGGATCTTTGTTCGAATCCCTGGGACGGACATATTTTTATTACGAAATATTCTTAATATTAACACTAGTGAAGACTTTTCACACAGAAAAGATTTGTTAGTGAACGTATTTTATGCCATTGATTAAAAAGGCAAAATCAGTTAGCAGGTACCTTTAACATTTTTTTTCAAAATCATCATAAACAGGATGTGTTTGTGAAACACTATGTGACCCAATATACTTGAACTTTGAACTTGAAGGACGACCTTGACCTTTCACCACTCAAAATGTGCAGCTCCATGAGATACACATGCATATCAAATATAAAGTTCAACATTTCAAAAGTTATGGCCAATGTTTAAGTTTGACGCAAACAAACCAACAAACAGACAGGGCAAAAACATAATATCCCCCAGTATAGACTGGGGATATAAAAATTGAACAATCTCTCCTCACTTCAACGAAACGTCTTTCGACGCGTAAATGCGTTTTTGAGTGTGATACTATTTTATAATACGAAGTTATGTTTATCAGAAACATCAGTTTGCACTCAAACATCGATTTGTGTTTTATTTGGTGAATGGTAATAACATCGCAAGCGAACAACTTCACATAGAATATCTATCAAATGGAAAACCTACATATCTCCCGATACAACCTCTTTTCGAAAACTTCGTTAACAGTTTAGATACATTTAATTTGTTTGTTGTACCACCCGTTACTTAGTAAAGGTGTGCGTGTGTCTTGAAGGATATTCAAGTTTAATCATTGTCTTTTTTTCTGTCTGTCTTGTGGTGGCCACTAACTTGTCCGCAAGTGTTTTACACAGATCAACGTAGAGCAATCGAAATCGGTTGGATCGTTTCTAATGATAGGATGTTGCATGTGTGCCGTTTATATAAAAGTTCTTCTTAAAAATAGTAAAAGTTGTTGTCACCTTTATAATAATTGATAAATTCGAGTCATTCGTATCATATACTAAAAGTATTCGAATATCTATAACGTGGTTGTAAGTTTGTCTTGGTCGAACATTTATTAGCAATAAAGACTGCTATTTAAATTTATAAGCGTATTGTATTGGATGATCTGCTAGTGATAGGGCATGTTTTACTAGAGTTCAAACTTGGATAAAACAAGTCAGAGCGTTCCAATACTTAAAAAAAGTAAGAGTCACATTTATTCAGCTAATAAATAAACAAATTATATTAACTTACAAAATATAGTATTGATTTACTTTAAGCAGTTGCATATTGAATTATAATGTAGTGGATTTAAATTGTATAACCTGGTACCCTGCTTGTTCTTAAATGGTACGCCTGACACAAACCACAATGCATGTCTGACGCGATGGTTTATTTGCAGCTATATATTTTGAAAAAAGAAAAAAGCAATAAAAGGGGCTTTTTCAAAGATTTGGCATGTATTGAAGTTTGTCATTTAATGCTATATAAATGCTATATATTGATATATGTAAACATTAGATCTAAAAAGCTCCAGTAAAAAAAAAACAAGAATAAAAGAAAAAAAAAGTAAATCTCAACTGGACTCGAATCACTGACCCCTGGAGTAAAAGTCTATGGCTTAGACCACTCGGCGAGTTTGGCAATTATTATGTATGAGATCACAAAAAACACAATGAAGCCGGAAACTATACCCGACGGTCCATTCCGCCGGAACCAGATTTTAAAATTCCTCCTTAACGACATTGTTCGATCATGATGAGATGAATTCCCGTGTAAAAAAATGTCGTTGACCCAGGCGTGTTTCCTTACACATGGGCTTCTGTAAGAATAGTTCAAATGTATTAGAATACACAAGTATATAATAGATGTTTCTATAACAAGCGCTAACGATTATATCCGTTGTGAGATTTGTAACTACGCCCAAGAATATTAACTTCCTGGTGCGTTCGTCACATACTGATGAACATGAATCGTATACATATTAAATTGCACAGCAATAAATCCCTTGCAAGCTTTATTCGTTTTATGATATAAAATCTATCATTTAACCTAATGACAAAGAGAGCATCCGGTTTTATAGAAAGAGTGAACGTGAATTTATCTTCATGTTGATGTCCATGTATGGATGTGCCTAATATTGTGAGCGAAAACAAGTGCTGATAAGACGGTCCGGAACGACAAGTTAAATTGATGGATACAGTTTTAAACGGCGACAATGTAAACGCAAGTCATGAAATTTGCCGTGCATACGAAAGTGTTTGGAAAATGTATGTTAGTGCTTGTCGTGTTCAGTATATGGTACTTTGTTATTGCTGGTGTGCTGCGCGATAAACAAGAACAAGTTGAGCTGGTTATAAATCATGCAGATCTTTGGAAACATTATTTGGATTTGAAACAAAATATTCACACAGGTTTTCATCATGTTGACAACTACAATTCATCATTTGTCTATAGTGCCTTTATGGACACAAGGTAAGATAACGCGCTTTTTATCTATCTGCATGTATGTCAACATGCTTTAATAGAACAGATTTTTTTGTATTTAAGTTCATAAGGGCAAAATGATAAGACATCAGTATTCTGTCTTTAAAGGTTTAGTTCCGAGTTGACGACAATGAAAATGTCGCATTTTTCGTCTTGCAAAACTTTCATGTGTGTCAGTATTTTACCTTTCAGCATTCAAAGCGCTGAAGATAGTTGTGTGTTATTGTGTAATCAGAGGGCACTGTAGTGCCACACTTTTTAAAACCTTACTTCGGTGTTCAAAAGTGCGTTCGCTTTTTGGTCAACAATTTAGTCCGTAGTTGTTTCACATGTACATACACAGCGAAACAAAACACACCATCGATGTCGTTGCTCTAATTCCACATCATTATCAAAATAACTATAATCATTATTTTCATTATCATTAAATTCACCGTCTTCATATCATATTGTCACCATCAAAATATTCGCCGAAATAAATATTAACAGCAAATGCATCATTTTTTTTGTTTAAAATAATATTATCAACATTTAAATCATCGGTCAATATTGATAGGCAAATATTGGGAATACTCAAGTCTGGTCAATACAGTATTCCTTTGAAATATGATACTCATATTCTTATAATGATGATTTATTTGTCTTGTATTATAGGAAGATAATAGTGATAACATGGTAACGTATCTAATATGATGACTGTTAAAGGGGCCTTTTCACAGATTTTGGCATTTTTTAACTTATTCATTAAATGCTTTATATTAATAAATGTAAACATTGGATCGTAAAAGCTCCAGTAAAAAATCAAGAATAAAATTAAAAAAAGGAAAAGAACATTGCCCGGAGCAAGTTTCGAACCAGTGACCCCTGGAGTCCTGCCAGAGTCCTGAAGTAAAAACGCTTTAGCCTACTGAGCTATTCCGCCGAGTACACATGCTTGACGTATTTTATACCTTATATAAGCAATCTTCGTAGTTTCACAAAATTTAACGACAAAAACAGAACTCTCCAAATTATTCAATCGTTTCGCGTTTCAACGCTTTATAATTTTTAGGTTTTAAAATCGTCAAAAGATGCATATAATGGCTATATTAGACCATGGTAAATGTTCAGTATTACTGTTTCCTCACAAATATCATAACTAAAACGAAAATGTGCGAATCTGAAACAACTTTTTTCAATTTTGTCAATTTACCAAAGCGTGAAAAGATCCCTTTAAGATAATAATGACGATACAATCACGTGGCGACGATGTAATGTATCGCACAAATTTGCTTAGATTTATTTATCCGCAATATAACGCATAGTTTGTTTCTACTTCCGTTGAGTTTTGTGTAAGCTTTGGACTTACAATGGTTAAAAATAAATTATTCTTAAAGGGACTTGTTAACATTTTGGTAAAATGACAATTTCGCAAATGATTGTATAATCTTCAAAACATAATCTATGTTTCAGCAAGCGAAATAACGCTCATGACTTAGAACAATAATTAAAATTTTGGTTCATCAACAGATAATCATTTTATCTTGCCTCTGTTGCAAACATTGACCAATTAAAGCAGGGTCGAAATAATGTTTTCATCTCCGGTCAACAGGAAGTAGTGTATTCCTACGCACGCTGTGGCGATTAACATGTTCTAATATTTAACAATTGAAATTTATTGGGACGCATCTTAAATGTTATCGTTATATAATATATCATCCTTTTTTCTTATTTAAATTATATTACCGAACCAGCTTTCCGTATTTATTATTTTTGCATTTACTTGATTACGCAAATTTATGACGTATCTAATGTGACGACATTTCTCTGACGAAACGTACTAGTCTATCTAGTTTCTCTCAGGATTTAAGGGACAACAATTTCGGCGTGGTGGTTTAAAAAGTTTTTTTTAAATAAATATTTTTAAAGCATCGAACGAATCATGAACGTATTTCGGATTGTGTGTTTGTCATTCATAATTGTTAACTTCGATAGGAATAAAATATATCGCTACGGTAGGATTACGATTTCGTAAATCGGGTTTTGGGTCAGAGGGGTTAGCATTCGATACGAACGCTATAAAAAATAGTGTGGTTTAAAATACATTTGGATAATAGGGATGGAAAAACAGAAAATGGATTTTGACAAAGGGATGGAAGAACAGAAAATGGATATGTATATCGTTGTTAATTTATTGTCATAAGAAATGGATTAAAGTTGTCCTTAAGGTAAATAAAATTTAGTTATTGTTTTGCTGCTTCATTTTTTTCATTTTTTACCAAGAAAAATATAATATTCTCGATTCGTTTTTTATTTCTTCTCATATTTTCAATAGGAAAATATTAAAAGGAACAGTTTAAAGTGGAACTATGTTTTTACGTGACACAATCGGTAGTCATTCGGTCGTCTAAAATGTTGTGTACATGTAAGAGGCTCGACAAGAATAATTATATTGTTATGTCAATTTATCATGGTCTTTGATAAAATGTGCGAACGGCAGGAAGCAGGATAAATAGAATACATGGTTGGTGCCGAGATGTAGAAAGGTTATCCGGTTCGGATCGAAAGAGAAAAAATAGGGCTCGCTTTTAAAGCTTGCCCTATTTTCTTTTTCTATCCCTTACTTTCAGCGTATCGGCCCTCCTCATAGTATCGTCCCCTTAACAAAAACCTTTATGAAGCGCTGGAAAGATAATGTTTTTCAAGTTTAAGAAGTTGTAATGTATTCGATAGTTATCCATGACTATTACGACAATCATTCTCATGATTTCCGGTATTCATTGGAAAGTAGGTCATGTTTATTCAAGCGTGATGCTATTATTTTTAAATTACGTAACTCACAAGTAAGTAATTTGTTAATGGATTAATAGTAGCTTTATCAAATGTGTTATATGCCGCCTATTTTTCAATAAGTGTAAAAGTATTTTAAAAACAAAATGAGCAAGAGTTTCATTTTTCCATTTTGATACTATTTTTAGAACAAGCACATGCACGTAGTAACAAATCTTAACATCCAATCAGAAGAGACGATACAATGAGACAAGGTGTAGATGAAACAGATTGCTGAAGGGAAGAAGTCTAACCAGTATTTTGTCAAAACATGGCAGATTTAAATGCAGTTTTAGTTGTTATGTCCAAGAATACACATATTACTATATATTGACATATAAAACATGCGTGTTTTTTTATTTGTTCACTTTCAAAATTCGTATGTATTCGTTAAGATGGCCGATACCACGGAAAGACATGCTAAGCCTCACCGGAAATTTTTTCTCCATCTCGGCACCAACCATGTATTTTCTATATTCGAAATCAGTAAAATAAAACAGCGTTTGCAACGCTTTTCCTCAATAATTTGAAAATACGACGAGTATGAGTATGTTTTGCAGCTCAAAGGCTGTGTGGCGACGTGACTTTTGCTTCCAGAGGATCTTTGTTCGAATCCCTGGGACGGACATATTTTTATTACGAAATATTCTTAATATTAACACTAGTGAAGACTTTTCACACATAAAAGATTTGTTAGTGAACGTATTTTATGCCATTGATTAAAAAGGCAAAATCAGTTAGCAGGTACCTTAAACATTTTTTTTCAAAATCATCATAAACAGGATGTGTTTGTGAAACACTATGTGACCCAATATACTTGAACTTTGAACTTGAAGGATGACCTTGACCTTTCACCACTCAAAATGTGCAGCTATGTGTAGTTATGGCAAATGTTAAAGTTTGACGCAAACAAACCAACAAACAGACAGGGCAAAAACATAATATCCCCCAGTATAGACTGGGGATATAAAAATTGAACAATCTCTCCTCACTTCAACGGAACGTCTTTCGACGCGTAAATGCGTTTTTGAGTGTGATACTATTTTATAATACGAAGTTATGTTTATCAGAAACATCAGTTTGCACTCAAACATCGATTTGTGTTTTATTTGGTGAATGGTAATAACATCGCAAGCGAACAACTTCACATAGAATATCTATCAAATGGAAAACCTACATATCTCCCGATACAACCTCTTTTCGAAAACTTCGTTAACAGTTTAGATACATTTAATTTGTTTGTTGTACCCACCGTTACTTAGTAAAGGTGTGCGTATGTCTTGGAGGATATTCAAGTTTAATCATTGTCTTTCTTTCTGTCTGTCTTGTGGTGGCCACTAACTTGTCCGCAAGTGTTTTACACAGATCAACGTAGAGCAATCGAAATCGGTTGGATCGTTTCTAATGATAGGATGTTGCATGTGTGCCGTTTATATAAAAGTTCTACTTAAAAATAGTAAAAGTTGTTGTCACCTTTATAATAATTGATAAATTCGAGTCATTCGTATCATAAACTAAAAGTATTCGAATATCTATAACGTGGTTGTAAGTTTGTCTTGGTCGAACGTTTATTAGCAATAAAGACTGCTATTTAAATTAATTAGCGTATTGTACTGGATGATCTGCTAGTGATAGGGCATGTTTTACTAGAAGTTCAAACTGAGATAAAACAAGTCAGAGCGTTCCAATACTTAAAAAAAGTAAGAGTCACATTTATTCAGCTAATAAATAAACAATTTATATAAACTAACAAAATATAGTACTGATTTACTTTAAGCAGATGCATATTGAATTATAATGTAGTGGATTTAAATTGTATAACCTGGTACCCTGGTTGTTCTTAAATGGTACGCCTGACACAAACCACAATGCATGTCTGACGCGATGGTTTATTTGCAGCTATACATTTTGAAAAAAGAAAAAAGCAATAAAAGGGGCTTTTTCAAAGAATTGGCATGTATTGAAGTTTGTCATTAAATGCTATATAAATGCTATATATTGATATATGTAAACATTAGATCTAAAAAGCTCCATTAAAAAAAACAAGAATAAAAGAAAAAAAAGTAAATCTCAACTGGACTCGAATCACTGACCCCTGGAGTAAAAGTATATGGCTTAGACCACTCGGCCATCCGTGCTAATGCAATTATTGATGAAATTTATACTATACACACACACACACACACACACACACACACACACACACACACACACACACACACACACACACACACACACACACACACACACACACACACACACACACACACACACACACACACACACACACACACACACACACACACACACACACACACACACATATATGCAATCGTCGAAGTATTACAAATTATAACGACAAAAACAGAATTCTCCAAATTATTCAATCGTTTTGCGTTGCAACGCTGTATAGCTTGCAGGTTTTTATTAAATCGTCAAAAGATGCATATAATGGATATTTAAGAGCATTGTAAATGTTCAGTATTACTGTTTCCTCACAAATATTATAACTACAACGAAAATTTGCGAATCTCATTTTTTTAATTTTGTCAATTTATCAAAACGTGAAAAGGCCCCTTTAATGCGAATATACGTTTATTCATAGATATCGGGGAGGCAATCCGTTTTGAATTTTGGAATTTCGGATATTAACTTCTTTACGAATATTGTTATTGTGGCAGACAGTGTTAGTGGAAAAAAAGATACCATTTGACGTTTTTTTAACGAATATGAGCGATGATAAACCAATGTTTAAATTCAAATATCCAACGCAATTGATGATTATAATATAACGAACATAAATATGTATTCGTTTTAGCCAGAGGAGTTATTTTGTATGTTTGCTCATTGTAGTTCATACATTCTTTTCTGAATCTTTGCCAATGTTCTATGAGTAAATCCCTTCAAGATCTTGAAGTGTGAAGTCCATCTTAAAGGTTTTATAAAAACCTTTATGTGAGAATAAGCTTGGCCTGTTTAAAGCCACACACCTTATCTGGCATAGTAAATTTAAGAATAAATAAGAAACTTATTTTATCTTTGCCAATTAGAATATATCTGGTGGTTACAAGGTAGAAATTCGTCTTTTTGAGCTTTTAAACTTAAAAATAATCACGTTTTTCGAGATTGACGCACACATGTATAGGTATAGAAATCCTACTTTCGGATTTAAAAGCCGTTTGAAAAATAATAAATTACTTGCTAACTAGGCTATAGATTAAATGACAATTTTGCACACTTTCAAATTGCTTCTATATGTATTGATTAACGTGTACTTCATTTCAAGGTGTGTGGCTTTAAGGGCAGACGTGATTGTCTAGCACACTTCAAACAGCATACAAGTACTTAAGAAACGTAAATATTTTCTTTTTAAATGTAATGCATAAGTACACTATTCAATCAAATATGTAAATATGGCATTGTTTTAAGTTTTAAATGGCAAAGTGTCATTTAATGAAAAGTTACCGCAAAATGTTTGTACTGGAATAACAAAAAAAATATGCAGACGCCGACAAATTTATTGTTTACTCAGACTGTAATGCACGATTTAAAACCATGTTAAACAAACATTGGCCATTTTTATACCACGCCAAAGGCGGAGAGATATATAATTTGCGTAGTCCACCCTTCCTTCTAACTGTAAGTTCGTCCGTCCGTCTGCCAAAAATTTATTTTTGGCAAAGGATATCAAATTTGCTTTTTTTAATTAGCATTGCCGGAGAAATATTTTGTGTTCTAATCGGCTGTATCAACACTAGTAAAGATTGCTCATAGGTATCAATGAAAGTAAATGCCTTAGTGGAAATTGTGTGTCTTATACAGGATGCATAAGACATAAATACGATTTTTGCATTTATGATTTTATTACAGATCACTTCGCAATAGAGATGCAACGGGTACCTGATAATAATGGCATTTTCTTTTCATTGAAGGCAACTCGAGTCCGGCTCCTCACTTAAAATTTAAGTAGTCGTGTTTTTCAATAACATGGAAACTTTTTAATCTTTATTTACCAATTTACAATCTATCTTACTTTAAACCTCGCAGTTGTGAGCCCGGATATATCCGGTTGAGCATAAGTGAACTTGGCCATGCTGAGACTGTATATATCCGCGAAATCTTAAATTCGATATCGATGGTCGTTTTCTCAATAAATCCACGTTTACATCACTTATTGTGTACATATCCCAATATATTACACATTTATGCGACATTATGTTAAAATTATACGTTTGATAAGCATATTTCGATTAAAAGTATGATTTTCTCTGAAAGTATGTCAATGTCAACTACGTTCGCCATTTTGTTGCCAACAGCAATCTCATTATGGTAAAGAAATATTCATAAAAATGGGCCATATGAAACATTCATTAAAAATATATTCAATAATAAACTTTATTTATATGTTTAAGTGTAGTAAATGTTAAATTTGACTTGCACAGGGGATCCAAGAGTTTACATCCTGTCGAAACAAACAATGGCGGACTCACTGTTTGTCTACGATTTATAGACACTTTGTGATTGGCTCATCCAATGTAATTTTTCTTTTCATACATTGATTTTTGTACAGTGGTTATCTTTAATGCATGTGAAAATAATTAAGGTAGAAAATGAATCTCAGCTAAACTACAATTTGTAAATCTCATAGAAGGATATAATAAACAATTATATTTGCTCGTTTTAACGCATATAGGATTAAATATTCATGGTCAGGGTGTGCTTTAATTATACGTTGAATAATCATAATCAAATCAATTAAGGTAGAAAATGAATCTCAGCTTAACTACAATGTGTTAATCCCATAGAAGGTCGTAATAAACAATTAGATATGCTCATTTTAACGCATGTAAGATTAAATAATCTTTGACAGGGTGTGCTATAATTAAACGTTGAAAAATCATAATCAATTGGAAGTTTAATTTTATTAATAACTGTATAAATATCAATGCCCGAACCGGACCGAAAATCCTCGACATGACAAACGATATCCGTCTCGACCAACATTGTTACCCGTTTCATTCCTACTGCACAATATGTGTGGGCATACACACCGAATCGCATCTGTGACTTTACTTACAAAGTTCAAGTTTTTAAGACATCAACTTTACGAGCGCAACTTTCTGCGATGCACACAACAGCTGAGACCAATAATAGCACCATCATTATCAGGGTTCAAGATCACGTATCTTTGTGGGGTTCACACTTGAACGTTAATGGATGTGAACACGCCGATAAGAGGTGCTTTTCTAAAAACAAATTATCTTAAAAATTTCAACTAGTGCATACAAGACAGTGTTTATGCTGCTTATGGAAATGTGAATTACATCAGAATTACTTGATTTAATATACCTATGTCCTTGGCCAAATATTCAATGCCTACAGCATTCATCTACAGGGTTATGCAGCACGCAACGTGACATTTTGGCACCGATTTCAGACGTATTAAAGGATTTATTCTTAAATCTTAACAATTACTTGAGATATTTTCCAAAAAAAAGTTCTTAAAGGGTCATTTTCACTGATTTTGGCATGTATTGAAGTTTATCATTAAATGCTTTATATTGATAAATGTAAACACTGGATCTAAAAAGCTCCAGTAAAAAATAATGATGTATTGTAAACTTTATATAAGCAATGCGTGTAGTATCACAAAATATAACGACAACAACAGAAATCTCCAAATTATTTAATCGTTTCGCGTTGCAATGCTTTATAATTTTCAGGTTTTGAAATCGTCAAAGATGTATGTAATAGATATTTTAGAGCATAATAAATGTTTAGTATTAATTTTAATTTCCTCACAAATATCATTACTCTAACAAAAATTTGCGAATCTGAAACATTTTTTTTTATTTTTGTCAATTTACCAACACGTGAAAAGGCCGCTTTAACGGTGTGTTTACATTCTGTCCAGCCCGTGTGTAAACCCCTGAAAACCTCGTTGATCCTGCACCCTGATTATTGGGATTGCAAACGTTCAAAAACCGTTTAATGGACCTTTTCACAGATTTTGGCATGTATTGAAGTTTGTCATTAAATGCTTTATATTGATAACTGTAAACATTGGATCTAAAAAGCTCCAGTAAAAATTAAGAATAAAATTAAAGAACGAAAAAAAGTAACCCTTAACTGGGCTCGAACCACTGACCACAGGAGTTAAAGTCTATCTTTGAGACCATTCGGCCATCCGTGCTCATACAATGAGTGACGTATAAAAGCAACCCTCGTAGTATCACAAAATGTAATGACTACAACAGACCTCTCCAAATTATGCAATCGTTTCGCGTTGCAACGCTTTATAATTTTCAGGGTTTAAAATTGCCAAAAGATGCATAAAATGGATATTTTCGAGCAAGGTAAATGTTCAGTATAACTGTTTCCTCACAAATATAATCACTACAACGAAAATTTACGAATCTGCAGAAACATGTTTTTTTATATAAATTTGTTAATTTGCCAAAACGTAAAAATGACACTTTAACATGATCTAGATTGAGTATTGTGTGTCATGAGGTTTCACAAGATCTCCCGTTCCCAGAGCTCAAAGCAGACAGCGGATGGATCCCCTATAATATATTTCCGCTGCCTTGACATGCTAAAGTACTGAAATCGGCAATGTACGATAAAATGTCGCGTTTGTTTTAAATGACTAAATATCTTGCAATCTTAATGCTATTCATAACTACAGCCACGAAATCGAAACCGTGATGATTCACATCAGGCTACTGGACATTTTCGAACAGAAAAGAGCAGTAGAATCGAGTAGCTTATTATTATACAATTACGAATGGTTATGGCGTGAACAAAATGCCTTAATGAAGGACATACAAAACATTCAAGTCAACAGACAGGATAGCACTATCAATTGTTGAAAATTCATTATTGTGAACGTTTGTGATAGCTAACTTCAGAAATGCGATCACTCTGAGTCGAAGCTGATAGATACTTACTCCAACCCTTCGAGTAAAACTGTTTTCGTATAACGTTAACGCAATACATATTCAATTGTTTGGGGAGTCAGTCATATATACTGCAATTAGAATTGTTAGTATAAAGAAAACATTGTAATGGTGGAACATAGATCCATGGGATCGCGTGTAATTTAGACAATAATGTATTGAGCGTTTTAATTATGTTTATTATACACATGTAAAGTCTTATTTGAATACATTTAACATTATTATTATTAAGAAGTCGCCGACGAACACTAATATTGTGGTTATCGATAATTTAACCAATATTTTTGTTAACCAGCTATATAATAATGTAACAATTTATAGTTTTTATTTGTAATGTCTGCATAACTTTTTGTCATTGCAGAGGAAACAGAATCCGAATTATTGGCATTGCAGATGTCGGTATGACTGACTCGCCAATAGGCTGCATCTTGTGGTACCCAGATCGGTTTGTTATACAGGCAGTTAGAGGATTCGTCGCCAATATAAATGAAGGACATGATAAACAGTAGGTGATAATTAATTTAATTATAAATGTATAGCATACACATTTCATATACACGTACATGCTACTAATGAAGTTTTCACTATTTGTCCTTACATATTGGAGTTTCATTAAATAAGATAAACAAGTAGACACCGAAGTCATATATCTCAAATCTTGAAGTCTTAAATAATTTTTAAAATACATAAAATATCTGAACAATTCTTTTTTCAGAATGTGTTGATGACATATACGCTTATAGTTTGAATGCATAAACTGATTTTTAATGAGTGATTACACACGTTCAACATGCTACATTATACATGCTAATTACATTTTGTTTCAAGGTATTCTGCAGTATATTTCGTATGTAACCTGGATATGGAAAACCTGGAGCAGCCAACTTTAGTTTCCGTGGTACCCGTTATCAAGAATGCCATTTACGAAACTCCACGAAATTTGCTGAAGGTTGAAAAATCGTCGCTTTCAAAGAGAGTAACATTAACCGCATGTGTTCCACCAATTCATAGCTTTTATTCCGATCATGAACAGGTTGTGGAATGGGTTGAACTGAACAAAGTTATGGGTGTCCAATATTTCAACTTCTATGTCAATAATATATCCACGCCCGTGGAACAACGGCTCAAGCATTACGTTCACGAACGTTTAGCAAGAGTTCTTTATTGGAAATTACCTATTAGTCAAAATGAAATACACTATTTTGGGCAACTAGCTGCAATTAACGATTGTTTGTATAGGAGTAAGCTAGAAAGTGATTGGACTCAGTTTGTTGACCTTGATGAATTCGTGGTGTACCAAAGAGACACCCCTCTATTACTCCCGCAACTATTGGATGAACTGTCAATACACAATGCAAGTGTATATGCGTTTCGTCATGCTCATTTTAAAATACGATCAACTAATCCGGACTGGATGGAAATACAATTAGCTATGAATATTACCGTCAAATCTAAAGCTTTCGCGACAAAATTAATGAATCAATACATAAACCCGGTGTTCGACCGCTCAAAATGCATAGTTCGACCGAAAGACATCGTGACTATGGGCATTCATGAGGCGTGGGCCATGAAAAACATAGCCAAAGTATATGCCGTGGACAAAAGTATAGCACTGTTGCACCATTACAGAACAACTATAAGTGATTTCAGTGAAATACTTGTTGTTAACAATGCAATTTTAAAATACGGACCGTAACTTAAACAACTAGAATGGATAGCTAGATAAAACTATTAGTAACTAGTAGTAGTAGTAGTAGTAGTAGTAGTAGTAGTCGTCGAAGTAGTCGTCGTCGTCCGTCGGTTGTCGTCCGGTCGTCAGTAGGTCATCTTTCGGTCGTCCATCGTCCGTCCTCCGGTCGTGGTCCGTCGGTCGTCCATCTGGCGTCGTCCGTCCTCCGGTCGTCCGTCCTCCGGTCGTCCATCCGGCGTCGTCCGTCGGTCGTCCCTCGTCCAAACATCGGTCGTCCGTTAGTCGTCCCTCGGTCGTCGTCCATCGGTCGGTCGTCCGTTGGTAGTCCGTCGTCGTCGTCAAAGAGGTAGTCGTAGTAGTTGTAGTAGTAGTAGTAAAAGTAGTATCAGTAGTAGTAGTAGTAGTAGTAGTAGTAGTAGTAGTAGAAGTAGTAGTAGTAGTAGTAGTAGTAGTAGTAGTAGTAGTAGTAGTAGTAGTAGTAGTAGTAGAAGTAGTAGTAGTAGTTGTCGTAGTAGTAGTAGTAGTAACAGCAGCAACAACAACAACAGCAGCCGTATTAGTAGCAGGAATAGTAGTACTTATAGTAGTATGTTATGTTATATCAGAGCCTGGCCTGCTTTGACCAGCTATATAGATGCGTACAGAATATTTACACATGTTACGCAAAATTTGATTGGCTGACTAACTCGGGATCTCGAAAATTCTTTCCTCTTTTGTTTAATGCACTCTGCCTTTATTTACTGCACCGCTCTTTTTTTAATTGCACCCCGCTTTTATTTAGTTTTGCACTCCTCTGTGTTCTATCTCGTGGCCACAACATAGCTAACTCGTGGCCACGAGATCGAAAAATGAGGAGAGCTATTTAAAAAAAAAAGAAGTGAATGCCCCTCTATGCCACCGTAAGTTCTTTTCAATCATAGCGTTATTTGATCGAAGCTGCTATCAGTGTAATGACAAACTACCGACAAACGTCAGCTCGTAACTTTAAATGAGATTTTGTAGTTGTGTCAACGTGTGTGTTATGCAGAATACTTGTCAATTAAAATTGAATATTTGAATAATAATTTCTTATTTAAATATTACAACCATTTTCGAATATTTGAATATTCTTTCCCATCCCAATTCACCGTTCGTTTCTTTGCACGGGAGTCCGTAAGTGTTGAATCATATACAAGGTGTAGATCTGGGAGACAACTAACAACAAGATGATCACTATCAACGAGTCTGAAAGAAAATTAACATTTCGATTGTTTGGTATAACAGCTATATAGTACTCGTTCACTTTCAGCGTATATGGACGTACTTAACGATTATAGTAATGTACTGAACTACTCTCAAATAGTCAGGTAAAATTGCTATTAATATATTGCAAGCACATTATTTCCTTTAAACATATCATAATGCTTGTTTCTTACCTTCATTTACAGATCGATTTTAAGCATGGGTTATAAATGTAAAAGTAACACATACATATTATAAAAATGTAAGCATTGATAATAAAATGTATTCCGCAAATATAACATTTATGTTTTACCTTTGTTAAACGTGTGTTTTCTAATATTCTCATGCTGTTCGCTGTTGTCCTTCAAACGTTGTTCTGTTTGTATTTGCGCGTTGTTGGTTGTTTCTAATTTCTTGAGAATAGCGATAAAGTTATTTTCTAATGCACTGATGCTTTTCTCTGTATTTTTAATCCACAAATCGGATGTAAGATCATATGCTTCTAAATATGTGCGAATCTTTTCGCTGTCTTGTCGTAGTTTAGCATTTGTTTTTGCAGATAGTGACTTGCAGAAATATTGCCTTCCGGAGAATTTTAAATGCGCTTTGTATTGCTGAATTGATTGTTTAAATGCTTCCGCTAAATCCAAAATATCAAATTTCGTTGCATTTTTTAGTTGTTGCAATGCAGACACTTGATAAGCATATTCATCTTTTACGGTTTGCAGTGTTTTGTTGAAAGTTGTAAGATTAGATTCAAGTTGCGTTTCGAGAGATATTACTCTCTCTTTCACCTCAGCAGGTGACCAACCTAAATATCCAGCGTGTGTAAACGTTTGCCATATTGATTTCTGTACTTTTTCATCATTAAGCCTTCCTCGAACGCAAGGAACAAAAAGCAGTATCGTCACGATGGATCGTGTCCCAATAGATGAAACTTTGAATATAAAAAAGACAACAAGTATTACTTTAAGTTTGAAACGTTAGGTTTTACGGGATTTTTTTATTGAAAATATTAGTACACTTGCAAAATATATACAATTACAAATCGCTGTAATTAAAAAAAATTTGGTCGGCACAATATAAATAAAATATGTATTTCATATATGTATTTCATGATTGAGTTACAAATAGTACATAGTACCTTTCATGGTGTTAATCCAAATCTGCCATTTTAGACCTATTCCCAACATCAATCCGGAAACTATTTTCGTCGATATCAGGAACTCTAGCTATACATTTATTTCTGCAAACATTAAAATAATATAACCAATATACGAAATGTATTTACTTTCAAACTTGTCATGGGTGTTTTGATAAATAAAAATAGATAACGAAGAAATGCGGTGGTTGCGATAAACAGCATTTGCCGAAAATATGTCAGCTTTATCACCGAAATAACTCGCTTTATACTACACATAGGTGACTTCCCCCACTAAATCTTTCCCTACTCTCTCGTTAGTGTTTGCTTTATCGTTTCATTGAATACATTACTAATATTTATAAATGATTACTTGTTACTCAAATAGTTAACCGATAAAATATTTATCTTTAAACACCTTTGAATGCTTTAATTTAATTAACAATTACATACATAACTGTTAATTGATAAATGTTATTTTTTGTTTACCTTTTATAGTCTTTGTATAGTAAGATTGTGCTAATTTAAACGTGATCTTGAAAAGCCATAACACACCAGTTTAGTATATACAATTAAATTGTTTTTAGCCAGACACGTCTTTGTTTTAATTCCTCTTTCAGAGTATTGTTTATATCGATTTATAAACAGTTTGGAATCTTACGCCTAATTTGCAAAACAATGTACACATGAACACCATATGTCTCCATGAAGAATTGTCCAGCCCTTTAAAGGCATAGGTGTTAAGCGTGTAACAATGATATTAATTAGTGAAAAAATTATTTTGAACGAAAAATAAACAAATTATAACGAAATATCAACTGCTCTGAAAAACAAATTTTGCTATCAAATATATATATAACAAGGTACACATCTAAAAATGATCGGAAAACAGGGTGCATCCCTTTGAACAGCCATTGCCTCATCAATTTTGCAGCGATTATCATGAACTTGGTCTTATTCCACGCAGAAATGAATTTCCTTTCTGGAAATGTACATATCATGCAGTATTTAAACAAATTATGGGTTAAATTTTAAGAAATAACACGATACACAACTCGTGTGATCTACTCGTCATCGATCAGACCCGATCTAAGACTGAAATTGTCACGGAGTAAAGGGCATTTTCCCTGCAAAGTTCACGGACCTCGATACCATAATGCAATTAAACATATGGACAAAACATTCTTACCGTTCTTGCCGTTACATTATGCATCAAAGCTAACTGCCCAGCGCCTTTTAAAAACCTTTGTTTACATACATTTCAACTGGCCGACATTTTAAACACACGAGCGATTTCATTTGTCCAACGCGAAGGTTTGTCTTTACGTTGTGAATATATCATACTTCAATCGGGTCTGATCGTTGACGAGTAGGTCACACCAGTAGTGTATCGTGTTATTTCTAAAAGGGGCTTGGCTCCTATGTAGTGTCGCAAACCTCGGTTTCTAAGTGTCGAGCTTACAAGGTTAAGGACGTTTATCGAATTGTGTAAGGTTTCCGATAATATTTCTTGAAACACGTGATTCAAACTCGACCAAGACATTTATCAAGACTGAATTATAGATGTGGTTAGCGTAATGGTAACGAGCTAAACATTGACAACACCTACATTAAACCACATGAGTACGGACAACGGACATAGGGTGATCACAATTGCAGACCTTCATCACTTCGTGTTCAGATTAACTAGAAGCAGGACCAAAGCAGTTTTCCCGAAGCCAGGGTCAAGGTCGCTTCTTTGTTACCCGAAGAAAAGATTTGGCAAAACAGTATGACTTCTAAACTGTTAACAAGTTTTTGTTTGTTTTATTTTCACCTAGTGTCCTGTTCACAAATTTAATATTGACGACGCATAATGAACGACGAAAAGGTGATCACAAAAGTTCGCCATAAGAATATTCTTATCAGATAAGCTACAAAATCATTAACTGAATAATCAGTACACATTTCAACAACATAGACATACTTTCATATTGCAATAAAGTATTTGCTATTCCAGCATGTTGAGTAAACACTGTACTTAAAATACTGAAATTTTGATAGTATTCCATTGAAAAAAAAACAACGAATATAGAGCATGTTTTAATATGTGATATTCATGGTGTTGCAGACTATTTGATTCTCGATTTAGGACACTACGGATAACGGATACTTTAAATAAAATCTGATATTCAACCTGTATCTTCAACCTGCAATGCATGTATACATATATATGATGGCTATTCTTACCAAACATTTTGAACTACGAATCAACTTGCATAGTCAAGCGCGGCATATTGGAAATCTATGCATAACTTGATACAATCACATGTACAATATAACCTATGGCGTTGTTCGTTTTCAAAAATCACATTGCTATCAAGTTGTATACTATTAATGTTATAAGTTCACATTAAAAAAGGATCTAAATGCCTATTCCTGAAGAAATATATTTCGAGTGACATACCTGAAATAATAGTCTACATGTAGATAAGAAACTTTTTTTAGTGCTAACTTGAGATTTAGAGAGATAAAAATAACAGGGATCATGTGGATCAACACGATCGTGTTTAATTTAATTTATAGCAGGGCTTTAGATAACGGGAGAGAAGGGGTCTTTAAGATGCAAAAAATACATCTTTGTTCTTCATAAAATCCTATGTCGTTGGTGCTCATAAGAATCACATTATCATGACGATTCTAATGCGTAGCGACGAAATTAAAAAGAATAAGCGCTAGAAAACTCCCTTTCATTAGATATCTGCGCATAGGGATCACTTCCCTATACGTACCAATAACGTTTGCTCGAAGTGCGTTTCACCCCACCCTTAATCAATGTATTTGTTGAATAAAAAGAAACACGGTTAAGCCATTTGAATTAAATCGAAAACCTGATGCTGGGGAAATGAATGCGTACATGTTTACATATCATATTATGGAAAACGGTACTGTACGTCTTCTTTCAGATGTATTTTGTTTTCAGTTCACAGGATCTGAACCCATGAATAAGAATACTCTGCCGAAGTATAGGTGCTTCTTTTGTACAGCATCTACATACAGAACAGAGGAATATTCCGAAATTGTGGACATTGTTAAACGTCCACAAGTGCCAGACTTGAAAATGTAAAGAACTAATTCTTCAGAGCGAAACTGGATTTCCAAAATACCAGTCCCACGGAGGGATAATTCCAATACGATCGGGCGTGAGGGGGAAACTATTGAAGTAAGTTGTTCTCAAACCTTCATCACCTGCACGACTCCAGAATGCAAAACTCCTGTAAAAGACAATTTGGCATCGTGTAGATCTCTTTCATTTGAGTGCAAAGATGTAGAGCATACCGATAAGGTGACATAATAAGGTGACATCATCTGTAAAAAACATACACAAGGTATTGCTGTGTAGTTTACCAAGTGTTTTGGAAGGGTTAGAAAAAGATAAACACAAAGAAAGCTTTTAATGTATGCGCGGTTAATGTCAGAGCCAACAAGTTAAAATTTGCTTATAAATATTTTTAGAATCGGTTCAATGTTTTTCATGTGATAAAACTTCAAGTATGCGATACAGAAAAGAAACTGTAATTTCTACTGGACAAAAATATCATCAGTCTAAAAGAAAGGCGTTCACATTGAGCACTTTATGCATCCATCCTCATGTATGTGTCTTCAAATGACGCTTTCATTCGGCTTTCCTATCATAACTGGCCTCACAAATGCCACACGAGAACCGCTCGCCTGTACACAACTCCTCTTCTACACTTACATCTAACAACGAACCGTCGGCGGCATAAATGAAATCAATTTCGCTCATCCTGTAATATATAATTTTGTCACGTATATCCAAGTTCATATGCAAAATGTGTTTTGTTCCTGTACCTGTACCTTTATGGCTATTTTCGATTACACGGTGCCTATACCACGTGACTATATATTATTTAAGATCTGTTTGTGGAATAAAATATCAACAAAAGCGCGACCCAGGTAATATTTTCAAGGATTACCTTTTAAATTTTTCACCATTTTAAATGTGATGAAGTGGAGAGCCCGCTTATTCATGAGAGTTTTGTATAGGTATCATTATTTTGTTAAACAAATAAGTATTTTTAAGTGAAGTGCAACCGCGCGTTTGAAAAGAAAAATGTAGGATGAGTGTGGGGACTTTTCATTTTTTTGACACAAACCCCATCACCTCTGGCGAATTTAAGAAATAAACATTTAGGGCGGAGCTTATAATATATCATTTTGTATGCATTTTCAAGTTTATATTTTTATGAAAAACATTTCAAGAAAAACATTTTATTTTAGTAATATGATCTGTGTGGTATATGTTTTTAGAAGGATCTGTGTGGTATCCGAGTTTCTACAATTTACGGATAAATTGAAATAATACGGGCAAAACCCCGCGTAGCGGGCGTTGACCGATCAAACATATGGACATTTAGACAAAACCATGCATAGGGGATACATCTAAAAAATATTTGCCGGGCGACATATATTTTCGCGATGCTATTTATGACCTTGAAAAAATCAAAAACACTTTGACATATATTAAATCCCATGTAAGTACATACCTCAGGAAAAAGTTTACAAATGACATCATAATTGTGTAGCGAATTGTACTAAATATTATTGTATTATATTTTTTTCTCCGCTACATATACACCGTTCCAGAATTAACTCATTACTCAATTATCTCCCCTGAATACTCATCTTGTTTCCTTTTACCCGGCCTTCAGTGGGTATAAGCCATAGACTGGTTCACTACAGATAGTGACAATCTTTACTAAACACAACATTTGGTTAACATAACCCGTCTTAAAGTTAATGCCCGAATTTCCGATTTTTTTCGAATTTATTTGCTTTAATCTTTTCAATATCTCATTGTTATTATTATCCTGACATATTACAATGTTTTACGCATTATAGTTGGCATCTGTATTCTCGCAGTATTCTTGCAGTATTCTCGCGGTTTTTCAATAACAACACCCTACTGTTTACTTGTCAGAATTCGTGACGCATTTTCAATTCGCTCTCAAATAGCAGTTTTACGTGTGATCATGAGCAATATTCAGGTAAGTTGTGGTTGTTACCCATCAGAAACACATGTATCCACAAAATTAAACGATATTCCAATTTAACTTTTTGGTCTTACATATCACTATAGAAAGTTTAGGCAAAAAAAACACAAAATCTAATACCGTTGGATTTTTGTACCAAAATCTTTCGTAAGAAATCTTCCAGATTCGAAATCAACAAAAAGAACAGGACATTTATAAATTGTCTGCATCATTTATCAAATGTTACGATCAGGGTTCCCGCTGTCGATCGCCATTGGCGCCAATTGCGACAAAATAAAAAATATGGCGACAAAATTTCGTAAATGGCGATTTTAAAAAAATCGGCATTTTTCTGCGTTCATATTTTCTTAAAATGACAAAAGACGCTGTGTTTACCAGCCGCTTTACCAGAGCGACTCTGGTCCCTGGCCGTCTTTACCTTATATGGTAATCATAACCATATATGTCACAACACAAACATCTATAAATAAACGTTACGAATGAGTGTAATATGACCATATATGTTGAAAGCGTAATCAAATAACGTGCGAGGGGTACCGAATGGAGAAACAAGAAAAAACACCAATCGCACATTCTCGGCCCTTTCCGTCAAACATCGGATAAGTACCTCGAAGGAGATAGTATGAATACACATTTCGGAAGCGGTATTGCGGTCTACCTACGCGGGCCTACGCGAATCAAAATTACAAAGTAAAAACAAACATGGCCGGTTTTGCGAGTTGTTTACATTTTGCAAATATGAAAATGGGGATTTTCTATGCTCTGAAGCCAGAACAAGTACAAACTCTACAGGAATTATAGACGCCATCGTTGTTATTGTTTTTGTTGTTGTAACATTCTTAGAATGGTATCACGTGGGTGGACTACTTTCAACCCGTATTTCTCCCGAGTCCGATTATGATAATCTGCGAGGGGTACCGAATGGAAAAAACACATCGTTGGAATAATCTCCCCTTTTGATTGCACACGAGCTTTCAAACGGTTGAGATCCGGTATTGTATACGTTTGTGACATTGTTTTGAGATCAAGAAGTCATTTCGGCGCTTATATATTTCAGTTTTGTTTTTGAACTTGCAATAGCTATCTTTTAATTGTGATTTGGTGTATTTCGACGTTATAGAGTGTATAATTCAAAGTGGCATTCATTTTCGCGACCAAGTCCTAGTAACTCGGTGTGAGTGAACGAAGGATTTGTGTTTACTTTTCATCTTAAGTTCAACTGTGCGTTTTATTACCCATTTTGTGATCTATTAAAAACACGTGCTTCGCGCATTTGGACACTTACAGTGTGTTTTACACTAGTGCAATAATTGACGCTTTTGATGTGTTTATAGTGACTGTGTGATATTTGCATTGAATGAACACTTACCAGTGGATTGCAATTTTGAGTGACACTTTAATACTAATTATTAAAAAACAGGTGCTTCGCGCATTTGGACACATTCAGTGTGTTACACACTAGTGCAATAATTGACACTTTTGACATGTTCATAGTGATATTTGCACTGAACACTGACCAGTGTATTGCAATTTTGACACTTATTGAAAACTAGTGCTTTTTAACTTGTGTGACCTTTATTTTTATTAAAGCGTGATTGATCTGGGTTTTTTTATATTCTTTTTGTGTAGTTAGATACCCATAAGACAAGTTTAGTCGTCCTTATTAGTCTTGTTGCAATAGTATTGTTGCAATAGCATTGGCTGGGGACTCCAATGCTCATCGGATTAAGGATATTCTTCCTGATGATATAGCTGTCAAATGCTTGCCAATCTCTGATGAGAATATGTAATGACAATGGTATAGAACAGTAATTACAGTTTCAGGTTTGTTTCTATTAATGGTATCACATGTACACATTTTTCTAAACGTTAAAACGAAATGATTAATGAAATAAACAAAAGGTTACCGTTTAAACGGTATCCATATGTCAGTTATAAAAGCGTCATTGACATCGCATTTCCAAACTGAAAGTAATGATTATTTCCAGAAGTTATATTCAGATCATAACCCATTTGGGCAATGCCGTCATATTAAAACCAACTGTTCTTGCCGTTGTTGAGTCATTGGGTACACATTTTCTACTTACATGCCGTAGTATTTTATAACAAAGACAAATAAATATTGATCCCACATTTCTTCAATAAGACAACACCTGCGTAAAATTTTTATTGTTTTCTACCTAACAAGATGTACATAAAAACGAGTATCTGTTTATTAAATTAAAAATGAATGCGGATGAATAAATGTCGGAAAAAATTTCCTCATGCACGTTGTGCTGACGCGCGTCAAATGTTCAAGACAATTCGGGGAATGATCATGCAACAAATAGCTGGAAAATTTTCCCGAGCACTTTGTGCCGACGTGTGTCAAATATTCAAGCCGTCTAGGTTGTACATGGTGTTTTGTTATGTTTACGCTGTTGTGAATAAGGGCCATCTGGCACACATGATACAAATGTATACCAGTCTTTTTTTAACAGCTTTTAATCAGTTTTGCAACATTGTAACATAATGAACTAAAATGGATTATGTTGATATCAACAGTCGTTTAAATGTTTACTGTTTTTGTAAACATTTTTGAGAAAACACGAAATGCCACCATTTAAACGTGATACTCATAGTTTCTATAAATGATGTAATTATTTCATTTCTTTATACTTAAACAGTTCAAATGTCAAGTCCTAAGCTTCGTATGATTACAGTATTTGTCATCAATATAAAGTTAAACTTATTATGCTGATGTGCAATGATTGGCATCATTGCGTTTTCTAACTAATTTGCATGGTTATATATTTTATTTAAGCGTGTGGAATATTTTACAGATTGTAGGGAATTGTAATTGCAAACTTTTCATTTTAATCTTGAGGCAAAGCATGAATTTTCCTTGTGTATTCATTCATGTATATTTTTGATTTATTTACACAGACATTCGCCAACTCTGTTTTCAAAGGTGCCAAATTTTCTTGTGATCGTTTTCGCCATGCATTGTTGAGAGACTTGCGGAAGATGGATGTTCAACAGCTGTATCTTCATCTAGGCTCAAATGACATTCTTACGAATGAAGCGGTGTTTTACCGGTACATATACAATTATAAAAGAAAAGCTTTGATATTTAAATTTAATGTAGTTGTTTCCCATAACTATATGAATTTGCAAAACTAACATTTTACATGGTTTATTCCTCAATGAGTCATGGAAACTTGCAATCATTTTAGAAGTGTTATCTAGTTTCTAATTTATAAATAAAGCATTTCACAATATTTTCTATTATCCATGTTAATTTTACATTTTATGCTCCCCCAAAAAATTTGGGGGGGAGCATATAGTCGCCGCTTCGTCAGTCCGTCTGTCCGTCCGTGAACAATTTTTGTCCGGGCTATTTCTCAGCAACTAAAGGCCGGAATTCAATGAAACTTAATGGGAAGCTTCACTATTAAGAGGAAATGTGCATTATGCCATATTATCAGCGGGTTTTGGTCGGATGATTTGTCACAGAGTTATGGCCCTTTTAAATTTTTTATTAACTGTACATATAGTGCAATTCTTGTCAGGGCTATTTCTCAGCAATTAATGACCGGAATTCAATGAAACTTTATGGGAAGATTTACTACCAAGAGGAGATGTGCATATTATCAGCGGGTTCTGGTCAGATGATTTTTCACAGAGTTATGGCCCTTTGAAATTTTCCATTTACTGTACATATAGTGCAATTCTTGTCCGGGCTATTTCTCAGCAACTAATGACTGGAATTCAATGAAACTTTATGGGAAGCATCACTACCAAGAGGAGATGTGCATAATATCAGCGGGTTCTGGTCGGATGATTTTTCACAGAGTTATGGCCCTTTGAAATTTTCCATTGTACATATAGAGCAATTCTTGTCCGAGCAATTTCTCAGCAACTAATGACGGGAATTCAATGAAACTTTATGGGAAGCTTCACTACCAACAGGAGATGTGCATATTATCAGCAGGTTCTCGTCGGATGATTTTCCACAGAGTTATGGCCATTTGAAATTTTCCATTGTACATATAGTGCAATTCTTGTCCGAGCCATTTCTCAGCAACTTATTACATGAATTCAATGAAATTTTATGGGAAGCTTCACTACCAACAGGAGATGTGCATATTAGAAGCCGGTTATGGTCGGATGATTTTTCACAGAGTTATGGCCCTTTGAAATTTTCTAATAACTGTACATATAGTGCAATTCTTGTCCGGGCTATTTCTCCCCAACTACTGACTGGAATACAATGAAGCTTTATTGGAAGCTTAACTACCTTGAGGAGATGCGCATGTTATTAGTGGGTTCTGGTTAGATGATTTATTTACAGAGTTATGGCCCTTTGAAATTTTTAAGTTACTTAACCATCCATTGTATTATTTTGTCCAAAGTTATGCCCCTCAAGACGTTTCCTTTTATCTGAATATATAGTGCAATATTGTGACAAAAAAACCTTTGTGGAGCATCACCCGTCTCAAACGGTTTCTTGTTTCATTATTTGCTGTCTACAATTAATTTTACATGAAATAGCAAATGTTTTATTTATGCGCATAATATTAACAATATAATTATACATATTTGTTTATGTAACTATTTTGATAGGTAAGTCAGTCTGCAAAGAAAAAGAACACATTTGTATATATTTTACTCCACATTTTTTATGCCCCCTTTCGAAGAAAAGAGGGTATATAGTTTTCGCACTGTCTGTCTGTCTGTCACACTTTTCTTGTACGCTCTCTAATTCAAATAGTTTTCATCTGATCTTTACCAAACTTGGTCAGATGTTGTATCTAGGCAATATCTAGGTCAAGCTCGAATATGGGCCATGCCGGGTCAAAAACTAGACCATGGGGTCACTTAGTGCATTTTAAGGTTTAAGCATGGTGTCTGCTCTCTAATTGAAGTAGTTTTCATCTGATCTTTACCAAACTTGGTCAGAAGTTGTATCAAGACAACATCTAGGTCATGTTCGAATATGGGTCATGCCGGGTCAAAAACTAGGTCACAGGGTCACTTAGTGCATTTCAAGGATTAAGTATGGTGTCCGCTCTCTAGTTTGGGACTTATTTTGCATTTCTAAATTAACGTTTCGTCTAATAAATGACCACACCCCATGTTATACCCCCCTCTCAACCCCCCTACCCCCTCCCCAAATTTTTATTTTTTTTCCTTTTTTTATTTTTGAAAGATCATCTAATAAATTATTGAATATGAACAATTTCCCCATGATGGCTTACGTTATACTGTCAAGCACTCGAATAGTCGAGGGCGCTGTCCTCTGACAGCTCTTGTTATCTATTTTTATTAATGAAAATGATTGTATTGAAATAATTTCAGAGATGTAGCTGACTTGTGCGATTTGGTGCATCAGGTCAGTCCAGACACTGAGGTTGTCTTTTGCAAAGTTTTCTGAATAAAATACATTGAATTTAGTGGTTTGATAAAAATAGAAAATGCCCAGAGCCAGTAGCACTGACACTTGCAGTGTGATATAAGAAATGGCAAAAATATTTTGAACCTTCTCCCATAACAGATATCTCCCTGTTAGCTAACAAACGTTTTTTTGACTGATAGTTCAGTCACATAAATGTGAGGGGACTGTCAGGATGGTTTTTTTTAAATAATAATTATTGATTAAGTGATAAGAAAATATTGAAATTGTGTTCATTGTTATTTGAACTAACTTTAAGAAAGTATTGAAATTGTGTACATTGTTATTTGAACTAACTTGCTTACATTACGTGCATTTTAAGGATTAAGTATGGTGTCCGCTCTCTAATTTGGGACTTATTTTGCATTCTGGATTAACTTTTTTTATGCCGCCGAAGGAGGGCATATAGTGATCGAACTGTCCTGTTGTCTGTTTGTCTGATGTCTGTATTTCCGTCACACTTTGTGTTTAGGTTTCGAAAAATGCTCATAACTTCTTTTGTCGCTTCAGATGTAACATTCATATTTGATATGCATGTGTATATGGACAAGGCCTTTCCATACCCACACAAATTTTTACCCCATGACCTTGACCTTAGGGTCCGCGTTTAGGGTTCGAAAAATGCTCATAATTTCTATCAAAGCATTTATTGGGGGCATACGTCATCCTACGGAGACAGCTCTTGTTTAACAATTTAATTGAAAATAATATATATGTTTTCTTATCCAAGTTAATGTCAAAGTTCTTGTTTAGTAGGTATTTATTGGTTAAAATGATGAAAAATAAATGTTTAATATATTTTTATGTTTCACAAAGTTTTATATTTAAAGGAGGCGCACAATCGGTGTCCAGAATGCAGGGTTGTTTGCTCCAACGAAGACGTTTTGCTGAGCCACTTCTGCAGTCGCCATATCAAGCAACCAGAGACTGAAAAAGAGAGTAAAATTAAGCTGATAGGCTCACCAATGGTATGACTTTAAATCACTAACTTGTGTATGCTTGACAAGCATTTTATGTACAAATAAAGTAACAAAAAAAGGAAGTCAACACATGCACTTTCCCATATAAAGCTCTCTGTATCTTTTAGCAACTAATTACACGATTTTGTGTTGACATACTCAATATGATAGTTATAGCCCTATATAACTGGTATGTTCATTTTAGTTAATCTTTCTATTTTATTAAACCTGTTTGTTTTAGCTAGATTGCTTGAAAAACACAACCAGGATTATTTTTATGCCCCCGGATCGAAAGATCGGGGGTATATTGTTTTGGCCTGTCTGTCATTGTATGTGTCCATGTGTGTGTGTGTGTGTGTGTCCCAAAACTTTAACCAAAACTTTAACCTTCATATTAACTTTTGCAATATTGAACATAGCAACTTGATTTTTGGCATGCATGTGTATCTCATGGAGCTGCACATTTTGAGTGGTGAAAGGTCAAAGTCAAGGTCATCCTTCAAGGTCAAAGGTCAAAAAAAATAATTCAAAATCTTTAACCAAAACTTTAACCTTCTTCATAACTTTTGCAATATTGAACGTAGCAACTTGATATTTGGCATGCATGTGTATCTCATGGAGCTGCACATTTTGAGTGGTGAAAGATCAAGGTCATCCTTAAAGGTCAAAGGTAAAAAAAAATTCAAAGTGGCGCATTAGGGGGCATTGTGTTTCTGACAACCACATTTCTTGTTAGCATTGTCTTACCCCTGTTACATGCAATGTACATGTTGCTTATTAAATTGGAAACCCTGGTTTGCATGAGAATATTTTGAAAAACATAGTTGAAAAAACATACATGTATACAAACTTAGTCATTACTGTTAGTATAATGAGCACCTCTATTTCTGAATATTTTGATTGGATGGTTATGGGCCTTTGTGCGTGTGTCACATTTATGTATGTGAAAGTGTGTAATTAGACAAAAGAATTTATATTTTTTTATTTTTTGGGTAACAATCACTTATTTTAGAGTTGTTTATAAGTAAATCTTACAGATTGCATCTGCTAATCATGAACTCAACGAAGTCAGCTCAAGGAAGTGGAAGGCATGCTTGGAAAATAGAAGTTTCCATTATGAAGGCAAATTTTAGTATATTTCAAATTTGTAACCAAATGATCTTGAATGAAAATTTGATTGAACATTTGTTATCTGTCAAGAGAAACAGTTTGAAGTGAATGAATTAAGTATTGCCTATTGTCTATAAGTTAATTGTGTGACCTGAACCCTGTGAGGGATATTACTTATTTGTATACGCCTGTTTTGAAAAAACGCGACGTATTATAGTTTCACCCTTGGCGGGCGGCGGCGTCCATAACAGTGTCCACTCTCTAATTCAAATAGTTTTCATCTGATCTTCACCAAACTTGGTCAGAAGTTGTATCTAGACAATATCTAGGTCAAGTTTGAATATGGGTCATGCCAGGTCAAAAACTAGGTCACGGGGTCACTTAGTGCATTTGAAGGATTTAGCATTGGTGGCTCTCTAATTGGAGTAGTTTTCATCTGATCTTTACCAAATTTGGTCATAAGTTGTGTGTAAATGATATATAGGTCAAGTTCAAATATAGGTTATGCCGGGTCAAAAACTAGGTCGCGAGGTCACTTAGAGCATTTCATGCATTTCGCATGGTGTCTGCTCTCTAATTGAAGTAGTTTTCATCCAATCTTCACAAACTTTGGTCAGAAGTTTTATCTAGACAATATCTAAGTCAAATTCAATTATGGGTCATGCCGGGTCAAAAACAAGGTCAGGGGTTCACTTAGTACATTTCAAGGATTAAGCATGGTGTCCGCTCTCAAATTGAAGTAGTTATCATCCGATCTTCACCAAATTTGGTCAGAAATTGTGTCAAAATGTTATCTAGGTCAAGTTCAAATATGGGTCACGCCAGGTCAAAAACTAGGTCACGAGGTTACTTAGTGCATTTCAAGCATTTAGCACGGTGTCCACTCTCTTATTGAAGTAGTTTTCATCTGATCTTCAACAAATGTGGTCAGAAGTTGTATCTAGACAATATCTAGTTCAAGTTCAAATATGGGTCATGCTGGGTCAAAAACTAGTTCACAGGGTGCATTTCAAGGATTAAGCATGGTGTTAGCTCTTTAATTGAAAGAGTTTTCATCCGATCTTCACCAAATTTGGGCAGAAGTTGTGTCTTAATGATATCTAAGTCAAGTTCAGATATAGGTCATGCCGGGTCGAAAACTAGGTCACTTAGTGCATTTCCAGCGTTTAGCATGGTGTCCAAAACCTTCAAACGGGTGTATCTTGTGACAGTTTAGCACTCTTGTTTATTACATTAAAGCCACACACCTTGAAATGAAATACATGTTACTCAGTACATATAGATGCAATTTGAAAGTGTGCAAAATTGTCATTAAATCTATAGCCTAGTTAGCAAGTAATTTATTTTTTTATATTTAAAAACTGAATGTATGATTTGTATACGTACATGTTCAATTCGAGAAACACAATTATTTTTAAGTTTTAAAGCACAAGAAAGACGGATTTCTACCTTGCAACCACCAGATATATTCTAATTGGCAAAGATTAAATATGTTTCTTATTTATATCCAAATTTACTATGCCAGATATTTCATTTCAAGGTGTGTGGCTTTAAGGAATGTTTTTTAAATGGGTATATTACCAAGATCTGCACAGCCAGGGTGATATTAACCTTCAGATGTTAAAGCTTTCTAAGAATTTTAAGGCTTGCCTTTTATACTTGAAATGATAAATCATTACCATGTTTTGTTCTTTAGGAACATACAAACATTTCCCACCCACCATGTGGATCAAGATGTTTGGGCTGATGATTCTGGGTCGTATGTGTGGACAAGGTGGTCTTCATTACATCATGATGCAGCTGTGTATTCAACAACATGTTAACCTGTCCCAGCGGATGTTGATGCTCTTAAATGATGTTGAGAACAATCCAGGACCGGTACTTTATGACAAAATATACATTGTTTATTGAATAACTATATATATTTATTTTAACATTAAAGTGATTTTTTTCTTGCATTTTTGTGCCTTTTGTTACTGAGAACTATTTTATCATATGTTGGTGATTGAAACCCAGGACCTGTAAGTGCTTCTTAATATTTGCAACAAATGACAAATCATGTTAAGTTTTTGAAACATCTGTTTTTTGTTCAGTTAAAGGACATATTGAACTCACTAATTGCTAAGTTAACTTAGATGCATCAAGTTTTTATTGATGATTTCTACTTTCTGTTGAATCATTATCCTTTCCAAAGCCAGAGAGATATAGTGTTGGCGTTTTCCATCGGTCAGTCTGTCAGTCCATCCATCTGTTTGTTACAAACATTTTAGGGCTTCATATCATGAATTTAATAAGATTTCAACATGGAAAAATAAGTGTATGCCATATTCATACAATAGTGCAAATTTACTTCTTTTCTTTCTTTTTAGATTAGTTATTAACAGAAGAACAGAACAGTTACATACTTTTATTACATTAACAGAGGCTCTGATTAGATGTGTATCTGCGTAAAGAACTCATAGAAAATATCAATATATAGATAAATAAAACAAAAATAGAGTTAAACAAATCATGGTGAAATCCACAATACACACCAAGAGCTATTAGTAGGCTTATCTCCATTGACTTATTTCACAGTAAATCTCTTTTTTTTGCCTTTTCATTAACATTTCAATCAAAAATAACATTTGTGAAAAACTTAGTCAATGATTATAACTAAAGTTAAAAATGTGGACACTGTAAGTTAATTGACTTTGGCTTCCAATCTGCAGTTTACAAAGTTGCTTGTTATAGGAGTATTCGTGCAAATGGATATCCTGCAAGGAAGACTTCCACTCCATAGGACAGCAAGATGCACATATCATCTCTCATGTGGTTCAAGAGAAATGCTGTAGATGGGGAGACTGTACCAAAGTCCTGAGCTTTAATAGTCTTGAAATCCATGAACTTAAACATCTCTATGATGTGAGTTTAGCACTGTGTATGAACTGGTGTTGCTTCATTTTCTGCATATCTTTATCTCAGTCTTCTCTAGTTTTGATGGTCAAATACATATTGTCTGCCAGTTTTTTTCCCCCAATACTGCCGTTCATCGTTTGCTTGCATCAAGAGTTTTAAAAGAAATTAAAACTCATTTGTTTAGTTAGAATCTTATGAAAGACTTAAATGGCCATGTTTAATACAATTGTATAACAACATATACGAGCTAAAAAAATAGTTGGAATAATTAATGTGTATATGAACATAACAAATTTACTTAAAATCATAGGTCTTGTTTTTGTCTGCCACTATAAGAACCAGAACATATTTCGGACATTCGAGGATTGACTTGCTGTGTTAGAGGATCATCAGGTGATGGAAGAAACCAGGCTTTTTTCGACTCAATGTTGATGAAACCTGATCGACATGCTCTTCTTGGTTGAGTAAGCCTGGGTTGAGTGTGTCCAAAAAGTAGGTAACCTGGTTAAATCTTAGGAAAACATTGTAACCAGATCCAGGTTTATTTGACTGACAGACCGATGGACAGTGGGTCAACCGTAAATCCCTTCATGTGAAAACGGTAGGGACAAAATAAATATCACATTGCTCTTCTGAGTGCATTTGTAAACCAAGTTTTATCACAAAATTAAAATGGTCAATGTATTATTTTGTGTATCTAAAAATTATGTGAATATTAAGTTTCATGAAATCTTACTGAGTTTTCTCAATTTTAGCTACTATTCGGACATGGACTGACGGACAAATGGGCAACAATGTCGCAATTTGTATACCAAGTTTTATAAGAATTGTTTCATAAAAGTAACCAATGTGTCTGTTCTATGTCAAGGTAACTACTAGGATGAAATACACAACAGTTGTAGAGGCAGCCATTGTGTGAATACGTTTTTGTCACTGTGACCGTTGACCTAGTGACCTGAAAATCAATAGGGGTCATCTGCCAGTCATGATCAATGTTCCTATGAAGTTTCATGATCCTTAGTTTCATGATCCTAGGCCTAAGCATTCTTGAGTTACCTTCTTGAAACCATTTTATTATTTGGAATAACTGTGACCTTGACCTAGTAACCTGAAAATCAAGATGGGTCATCTGCCAGTCATGATCAATGTACCAATGAAGTTTCATGATCCTAGGCCTAAGCGTTCTCAAGTTATCATCCGGAAACCATCTGATGGACGGACCGACCGACCGACATGTGGAAAACAATATACCCCTTCTTCTTCGAAGGGTTGCATAATTAGAGAGCGGACACCATGCTCAAAGTTTAAAACGCACTAAGTGACCCCTTGGCCTTGATTTTGACCCGGCATTACCCATATTCGAACTTGACCTAGACATCATATAGATACAACATCTGACCAAGTTTGGTGAAGATCGGGTAAAAACAACTTGAATTAGAGAGCGGACACTTAATACGGACCGACAGACAAGACAGGCAGACGGACCGACAAACTTCATTTGTGGGGGTATAAAAATGTATAAATAATGCTACTGGTATTTCATTTCTGCGTATTTTAGTCTTATATACAATATGTAAAGTTTCTATTAAGTGCATTATTCCAATTTAATATTCATGACACTAACTTCTACGTTATAAACAAATACTTTCAGATCATTTGCTGTTATTTGTAACTGAACGAGCAAAGAAAAAAATCTTACGTTTTGAATAACTAATAAATCCTTCCAACAATAAGCATTTTTCCTTGTGACTTGACTTTCACTGGGAATCAAACCCAGATCTCCGACTTACTTAGTAAGTCGGCATGTTTTCTTTACACCATGAAAGCGATAAGTTGAAGGAAAAAGCTAATCATTATGTACACAAAATATATTTAACGGATAAAATTTTTATTAGTCTTTTTCCTACAAGTCTGTATTAACCATTTGACCCCCATGGCATGGCCAGTTTTATGCTAACACAATTGTGTTTAGTTTTACTACATTTACACGATGCTTTGCTGAATACCAAATATCTATGCAGTCAGATTCATAGATAATTTTCCACTTTTTACATATAAGGAAAACAAGATACTACAAAGCAGGGTTAATTAAATTTGGACTTGCTCACATTTTGGCAAAATGACAATTTTCCAAAACAATCAAATTATAGAACAAGAGCCCTAAGGTGCTCAACTGTGACCAGAAGTAACTAAACTATTCTGAGAGGGTGTAGTTTAGAATAATAAATGAACTTAATGAAAAATATGTAATTTGTAGACAAATTATTATTTATAAACTTGACTTTGCTTATCATTACAGCAAATGTTTTGACAAACTTTAAACAAGATGTGTTTGTGAAACACAATGTCCCCCTATATGACGTTTGACCTTGTAGGATGACCTTGACCCTTCACCACTCAAAATGTGCAGCTCCATGAGATACACATGCATTTCAAATATAAAATTGCTAGCTTCAATATTGCAGAAGTGACATTACATGATCAATTTTGACCCATATATTTGACCTTGAAATATGACCTTGACCTTTCACCACTAAAAATGTGCAGCTCAATGAGATACACATGCATGCCAAATATCAAGTTGCTATCTTCAATATAGAAAAAGTATTCATAAAATAAGAGATTTGGGCCACATATATTCGACCTCTGACCTTGAAGGATGACCTTGACCTTTCACCACTCAAAATGTGCAGATCCATGAGATACACATGCATGCCAAATATCAAGTTGCTATCTTCAATATTGCAAAAGTATAATAAAATGAGCGATTTTGGACACATTTATTTGACATCTGACCTTGAAGGATGAACTTAACCTTTCACCACTCAAATTGTGCAGCTCAATGAGATACACATGCATGCCAAATATCAAGTTGCTATCTTGAATATTGAAATACTGCAAAAGTGTACATTAAATGAGCGATTTTGACCCATATATTTGTCCTTTGACCTTGAAGGATGACCTTGACCTTTCACCACTCAAAATGTGCAGCTCCATGAGATACATATGCATGCAAAATATCAAGTTCCTATCTTCAATATTGCAAAAGTTATTGCAAATGTTAAAGTTGGCGCAAACCAACCAACCAACAGACCAACCAACAGACAGGGCAAAAACAATATAGTAGTGGGGGACATAAAAAAGGAACACAATTTTAAATGCAACTTCATTTTGTTAGTTATGAAGAGTACTTCGTATCGGTGTAATAACGTTTAGCCGCTTTGTAGATTACTAGCATAAAGTTCGGACCTGTCATTGGTGTACAAGATAAAATAAATTTTTAGTTAATCAAAAAACATTAAAATTTTACCTACCTTTTATTTCATTGGTTTGCATATTTTATGTATGATATAAACACTATATGTGCATTATATAAAAAATAATAATAAAAAACAAACATTTATGCAGATTTTAACAATATAGTTTAAACAATGTATACATCGTTTTCTCTTCAGCCCAAATTTGATGATGGCGGGCAACTCAAAATAAAAAAAATACAAATTGGAAACACCCAGGTAAAATATTCGAGAGAAAAAGCAACATTTTATTTCAATTGACTGGTAGATCTATGAAGTTTGATCTAGTTATCGTAATCGCGGTAGCATGTCAATGTATGTAAAAATACAGCACCATCTAACACGCGCATCACCATGTGACGTCATTTTACTATGGCATGTTTCTATTCGGTAAAATAGCAATCGAAACTCGTGAAATACTCTCTCAATCCTCAACAAACTTATGCAACTGTGCACAATTTTGTAATTCACATCGTATTTTGTTATAAAGGAGAACATATTTACCCGTAGATAGGCAATTTAAAGTTGTTTTTTTTATAAATAAGTGGGGAAAAAATTGTTAACATTCGGCACCGGAACAAAGAAGTTTTGGGGCTGATATTCGGCATATTTTGTATTACATCGATACTTCATAGTACCCACCGATACGCGAAGTACTCGGATTATTCAATAGAAAGCCTCAGTGAACCAGGCCACACAGCCCAAATTAAATTTACAAGAACGAATAAATCACAGCCTAAAGAACAAACAAACGATATTTGCCATTATTCATAGAAACTAATTTAAAAATTATTTTTAAAACTGTTGTTCAGCTTTGCTGATTACATACCATACCATACCATATTATTTATTGCATAAAACATATACAATGTTGATAGCAAACAGTATATAGAACAAATATACAGTGGGTAAGACATACAGCTAACAACAATGATTAACAAGAGCATAGTTAGTACATATGCAAACAATGATGTATAGTATGATATTAACAATTGTAATAATTCTTTTTTTAATCACTCTGCAATGTTCTGTTCTTATTTGCAAAAAATATTAATTTTGCTAAGTTATTCAGTACAATTTTTGATTCTGAATTTATAAGTGCTATAAATTAATTTACAATAGGCCATCGGTAAAAATAAAGTTTGAAGAATTTTTTTCTGAGATCCTTGTATTTTGGGCAAACTAACAAAAAGTGATATTCCGATTCTACCGCGTTCATATTGCAAAAAATGCAAAGCCGTTCATTTTGCGGAGTATTTGAATATCGCCCAGTTTCTATAGCAAGCTGGTGTGATGACGGTCGCAATTGAGCAAGTGATCGCTTAAAGTGGCCTTTTCACAGATTTTGGCATATTTTGAAGTTTGTCATTAAATGCTTTATATTGATAAATGTAAACATTGGATCTTAAAAGCTCCAGTAAAAATCAAGAATGAAATTAAAAAAGGAAAAAAGTAGCCGGTACCAGGGCTCGAACCAGTGACCCCCGTAGTCATGGAGTTAGTCTGAAGTAAAAACGCATTAGCCCTCTCGGCCATTCCGCCGGGTATACACAGTGATAGTATTTTATACCTTATATAAGTAATCTTCGTAGTTTCGTAAATTTAAACGACAACAACAGAACTCTCCAAATTATTCAATCGTTTCGCGTTGCAACGCTTGATAATTTTTAGGTTTTCAAATCGTCAAAAGATACATATAATAACTTTATTGGACTATGGTAAATGTTCAGTAATACTGTTTCCTCACAAATATCATAACTAAAACGAAAATTTGCGAATCTGAAACAACTTTATTTAAATTTTGTCAATTTACCAAACCGTGAAAAGATACCTTTAATTAAGGTAATTTTCTTTGACTACGTCTAAGTATTTGTCAATGGTAAATGTATGTTTAAATTTTGAGTAAGTTGTTAGTTTGGATGAATTATTTATGTCAGAGTACCATTTTTGAAAGTACTGATTATATATCCTTTGTCTTACAAGAGTTAAACAGTTGGCATCGATTTCCTCAGAAATCCATAACTCAGACCATGTTCATTTAATATTGTTTTAATTTGTGTAGCCCCCATTGTTAGTTGTGTATGTTTTGTTATTCAAATCATCTGTTTTAAGTAGATAATATATCTTTTTTACAGGACTGCTTTCTGACAAAGTTATAATTTTTTCCAATATTTTATCATAATGTATTTACGGTGGACTGATAATGGCACTCGTCCCAATTCTCCGTAGAGCGCTGCTGTAGTAGTCGATTTTTTTTACTCCTAAAATATATCTTAGAAATTTGGTATGTATACATTCAACGCCACTGCCCGGGTTTGAGCCCCATATTTCAGCGCAGTAATGTAGTATAGGTCCAACTTATATGTCGAATAGTTTAACTTTTTGGGATACTGGAAATTCAAATTGTTCAAATATGTGGAACAGTTTATGTAACGAAAACGAGGCGTGTTGTGCAAGTATTTTTTGTGTTCTGAAGAAATTTCCATTCTTAAATACAACGCCGAGATATTTAAAGGAATCAACGAATTCTATCTTGAGTTATAAAAAGATAGATCAATACTACGTGACCTTCCGTTTTCGAATATCATTGCTTTTGTCTTGGATACATTTATTTTTAAGTCAACTTCCTATCCAGTCGTTACACCTCGCAGTCATTACACCCCTAGTGTTTACACCCTCTAAGCCTGGACTTTGCACCTCTCAATGTGTAGTCATTACACCTCCCAGTCATTACACCCCTAGTCTTTACACCCTCTAAGCCTGGACTTTACATCTCTCAAGGTGTAGTCATTACACCTCCCAGTCATTACACCCCTAGTCTTTACACCCTCTAAGCCTGGACTTTACACCTCTCAAGGTGTAGTCATTACACCTCCCAGTCATTACACCCCTAGTCTTTACACCCTCTAAGCCTGGACTTTACACCTCTCAAGGTGTAGTCATTACACTTCCCAAGATATTGATTAGATTAGTAAGGTGTGATCACACCTTCCAATAGATAACTTATGAACCACTGATTGGATTTGTCATGTAAGATGACACTGATGAGATTAATAGTTGCTCAAATTATGTTATTGAGCAGCCATCATCTAAAAGTGTGCCAATTACATTACAAATCCAATCAGTGAATATAACTTATTTATTTGTAGGTGTGATCATACCCACTAATTTATTACTATATTTGCTGCATGATATAGAAACAATTGATTTAAGTAAAATGTTATGGTAAAGTATACTTTATTAATTGATCCAAATGAAATACTTCATTAACAGAGAACTTTAAAATGTTTTTTTTCAATCATGCTAAGATATTAAATCAATGATAATAGCTTAGTTTGATTGAGAAAAAGAAGAAGTTCTTAAAAGTTATTCTTTAATGAAGATTTTATTTCAATATAATAAATAAAATTACTGTAAAAATCTTTATTTATAATAACAAATACAATTATAAAATATTGTTGCATTTGTTACTGTAAATGAAGATTTTTACAGAAATATTTGCCAAAGGTAATATTTTAAATTATCATTAAATGAGCATGTAGCAAAGAAAGTCAACTCTATAATGAAAATGATCCAATTTTTGGTGGGTCATTGTATAGCCTTTTACAGGAAGTGTCAAATACTTGTGAAATATATTCATAATATATTTTTTAATGTAGGTTCATAATTATTACTGTCTAAGTTCAAAATTGATTTTTTTTATCGTAATTACTCTCTTCAACTAACATGCATGACTCACTGAAACACACATGAATATTGCTTTTTCCTCCGTAGCTCAGTGGATAAGGCGCGTGCGTTGAAATCCAGAGGTCCCGGATTCGATTCCGGGTCGGGGCACATACATGCCTGTCATGTTTCAGCGGAATGCTGACTGACAAATAAAGGCTTAGCCAGGCATTAAGATGTTATTAAAAAAATAATAAAGCAAGAACATCATTAATTAAGTGAAGTGTACCCCATTATAGACCTGTGTGGTCACACATTAGTAATCTAATAAATTATGTTTATGGAGGTGTAATGGCTATTGTTGGGAGGTGTAATGACAACTTTCAACAAAAACCAAGGACCTCATTTTTGAGTTATTTAAATAAAAAGTTGGTGCATTTGTGTGTCTGGCTGATATTGGTACGACCGCTCCAATCAATCGGGAATTCTCGGACAATTCCGCCATAAGGGAGACGGTGTGATGTAGCCTACTGTACGAAGCGTTCAGATTGCGCTCCAATGTGTCAACGAACGCAATCTCCACGCAGAGTTGTCGTTCCTTGCTCTCACATACACCTCTGCGGAAGGCTCAGTATGCCATTTTGCCCAGAAACTGGGCAACACCGAACAAACGCATTCAAAGTACATTTGATTTTGATTTTTTAGGATCAGAGGCGAAAAATAACGAAATAGGAATTTTAAATTTACGATACATCGTGCAAAAACTTGCGAGTTTTAATGAAACTCTTTGGAACTATTGCCCATTTACGCAGATGGAATCATTCCACGCACTTCACAAATGTAAACAATTGAACATAATTTCTATTGAGTGACGGTAGGCATTGCTTCGACGTATGTATGTATGTGGGTTTGTTAACATAAAAACACATATCAATTTTATAATAATTAATTAAGACTGATATAAGATATTATGGTATGAGATGGTTTTCTTTAATGCAGTGAATGTAATGTAACCGTTGTGCAAGAGATTATTGAGTATACTGTTACCTCCATGATGAACGCTTGGAATGATCATGACATGAATGAGACGCTTTCATAAAAATAGTCCGTTCTGTGACCATCACAGAGGTGAATGTTATGTAACCGTCTTGCAAGAGATTGCAACAAACTATCTTTCAGATAACGTAGTGACGTCACCATCTATGTATAGAATGCGACCGTTCCCGAAAGTCATTTTTACTTTCGATTTCAATTTGTGACACCTATGAAGCTCCGTCATGAGTTTCCGTAAACAAGATTTTAGTGATAATAAGGATAATGAATATAGTGCTAATGAGGATAAGTATGTTATTTTTCTCATTGTATGATGCATGTATTGTTAATTCGAAACATGACACTGATGATAGTTAATGTTTTGTAGCCTTCCGTAATTATCTATATTAACTACTCTTACTCATAGTTTTGCTCATTGGGTCATTGTCAATGTCGACCTGAAATGGCTTGAAGTCACCCCAGGGTGACATGAATCGGCTTGAAGTCACCCTAGGGTGATAACAATCGGCTTCTAGTCACCTCCGGGTGACTTCAAGCCATTTCAGGTCGACAATGACCCAATGAGCCTTATTTTTCGGACAATACAGTTTGTCAACCAGTTCCGGATAATCAGCAGTTCCGATTAATTTGTATTTAATTTATCATATTGCCCCAATAAAAAACAAAATAATAAGTGTCTAAGGTATACATTAGGTTAAGGATTTAATAAACAAAGTTTTAGCAAGAAAGCTTTTGTATTATGCTTACAGGGGGCGGGGGGATAAATGCAGCAAAAAGTTAACCGGAACTTTAACCGCTTTATCATTTCAAATAAACCTTTTGCTGATTGAAAAAAAATGCCATGACAATATTTTTATATACTAATTCTGTATTTTGAATTATTTTTGATAATTTTCCGAAGGGTGAACTTTAATTGGCTATTTTTGACAAAAAACTGCATATGCCGTCTGGCCTTACCTGTTAGCATACAAAATAAATTTTACCCTTATTTTTACATCTTCTCACATTGACACTTCATCCCGAAAGAAATTATTGTGTTCAAAAGAATTAACGATTTTTGCCAGGTGATTCTAAACTGGTTGACTGACTATACGTTTTCGTACAACGCCTTTTTTAGCAAAAATAAATATTTTTTGTGACAACATTTTCGGACATCCGGATTTTAGTCCATAGTTTATGACTCCAAATATTCAGACAGTTTATTTTGCAATGCTATTTTACCAGACACTTTGTTTTTTTTCGTTCAAATTTGGGTCCGTAAGGGGGACCCATTCCCAATGGAAAACCGTATCCTCGAGTCCCCTATTTCGGTCGATGTAACAAATAATCGAAAAAAAAATCAGATTAAATACAATAAAGTCGGCAAAATAAAAAATACGTACATTAAGACTTATTCATAGTCCATCAATTCATTTATTGAGATCGATCAATTGCCCCCTTTACCATAACACCGAGATTAAAGCACACGAGAACATTTGTGCACTGCGTGACCTGTTTTGGTCGATCGACTCCAGACCATAATATTTCGGCGATGGTTGCCCAAACAGTTATATTACAAAAGCAGTTTATGGCGCACCAAAGGGGTCGACAAAGGGGTTTAACTTCTGCGCGAGCAGAAAAAAAATGCTGCTCGAGCAGCATATTGCTGCTTTTGCAGCAATTTACTGGTCGAGCAGCAATATGCTGCTCGAGCAGCATTTATTTTTAGAATAAGCTATTGAACCTGTCAGCCAATCAAATTTGAGCTTACAAACGGACGACATAAGCTATCTCTACGGAAACGAAATAGACCGTGAATGAGCGTGAATATTGTCAGATCGTGAGACGATTTTCACAGTACCCCCGAGAGATTGCTCCGATCAGTCGCCGTGAAAAATGTCAGATTGATGAAAAATAATATTTAACGCATTGTTGTTTCAATTCAACTTAATTTCGCGTTTTAACAGCTTGCTTATTTTGGGACATCTTTTTTTTCGGACGTTCAACGTGTACACAGTAGTTCAAACACCATGCAAACATTTGAATTTTAAAACTTACAGTCATGAGTGTTGAAGTGTTTTAATACAAAGATATAACATTGATTTAAGACAATATTTTCAGATTATATATTTATATATATATATATATATATATATATATATATATATATATATATATATATATATATATATATATATATATATATATATATATATATATATATATATATATATATATATATATATATATATACATATATATATATATATATATATATATATTATTTCAGCTTAAAAAGTTAAAAACTGATAATGAACCAAATTCAGTTCCAGAAATGTATAATCCAAATCGGTGTTTTTATCATTATTTTAGCTAATTCACATCAACACTAAACTCAGGAAAACTATTGTATTATATTTCATGCAATCATAGTTACCACTATCATCATTTATTTAATCTATCAATACGCTCGTTTGGTAATTGTCAGTTCGGCTCGGGTACTGCTTTAAAGTACCCCGTGTACTCTTAAGTATACTTTCATGTACCCCGAGTACGCTAAATATACTTAAACGTACCGTCTGTCAGTCACTTACAAACTTTTCAGGGCTTTATCTCAGAAACTCAACATAAGTTTTCACCATGAAACTTTATGGGTGTATAAATATAGCTGAGGACAGGTGCCATGCACAATAACCATAACCCGTCGCTTTCTGAAATAAGAGTTATTGCGCTTTGTTGTTTTTGTATGATGTAACTAGCGATATATCTCAGATACTATACAAGATTTTAACATGCAACTTCATGGTTGTATAATTATCAATGCACGAGAACCATAACCGTATACTTTCTTACATAATAGTTATTGCCCTTTCTTGTTATTGTTATTTTATGATGTAACTTTTCAGGGCTATATCTCATTTATAGAACCATGCATAAGAACCATAACCTTTCACTTTCTTAAATAAGAGTTATTGCCCTTTGTTGTTTTTGTATGATGTAACTTTTCAGGGCTACATCAGAAACTATAAATACAAGATTTCAACATGAAATGTCATGGGTGTATAATTGTCAATAAAAAAAAGTGCCATGCACAAGAAACATAACCCTAGTACATATGTACATGTCTGATTTTACTTTTCAGGACTATATCACAGATACTATACACGATTTAAAGATTAAATTTAATGGATGTTAGGATATCAATGAGGAGAGCTGTCATGCACAAAATCTATAACCCTACACTTTCTTAAATAAGAGTTATTGCAAATTTTTTTTTATGTTGTAACTTTTAAATAAGTGAGATAAGGGTACAACCCTTCAAATAAACTTTTCTGTTGGTTCTGCACCCATCAATAAACAAAATTTATTTGGCGGGGGATATTAATTTAACGAAATTGCTTATTATTAGTCTAAACGTTGAAATGGACTTAATATAGTTGAAGTTTATCAGGTGGTCTAAAAGTCCTCACCTCATAGACAGATTAGTCTACAAAGTATTTTAAAAACCGGTTCATGAACATGAAATGATAAGTCATTTCCGCCATCGGGATTATTTATTTTAAGTCAATATGTTTTTGGAATCTTAAGGCACTCATTGAAAAATACATCACTACATAAATAAATATCTAGGTCAATTGTGATTCTGTCAAGCAATGATTATCATATCAATTATTATCTCCAGAGTTATTCTTTTTTTCTTGCACTTATCATAATCTAACCATCTGCATTATTTTTGCCAAACAGGTGGTTTTGCAATCTGAGCACCACAATCATCAATATTTTTGTGAAGATATAAAAATGTTATAAAAATTTAGGATTATAAAACCTTAAGTTTCATTGTGCTGTACTTGTTAAGGAGATGTGTAATACCAACTGGCTACTTCTGTTTTCAGAACTAAAAGGCACAGAAGGATTTAATTAATATTTTGTGGAGTTCTCAGATTAATCGAGCCCATAGCACTTCCTGCTACAAAAACATATTTTCGAGCAACAACACATATTGATAATATACATGTTGTACTCTTGGTTTATCAAGACATCAACAATAATCAACATGTATGAATGAGCACATATAGTAAATATGATTCATATATAAATTAAGAAATGTTACAGTTGAGAAATGCATTTCTCATTGAATCACATGTTATTAAAACCATCATTTTGAATAGAAATTACACATGCAGTAACAACCAGCTGCAAACAAATTGTTTCTTACATGATTACTTATTCATGTCAATGATAGGAAATTACACACATAAGGAATGAAATATTATCAATGTGCAGGTATCAACAGTTGTCTTTGATTTAATCTATCTTGAATAATGCATACTTTTTAACATGAAAATCGCATTTTCCAAAAAAACACTAAATTAAAAGTAACAGGAAGGTTCAGGGTTCATTATTCATTATTTCAGTTACAACGCAATGAATTGAAAACTATCGGTACATTCAAGTTAACTGTATAAAACATGGCATCACCTTAAAATCAATATCAATATCACCTAAAATCCGCAGATGTTGAGTAAGATTGCCTTTTTAAACAAAAAAAAATAATTGCCCTAAATTAACTTTGTTGTTCTAAATTTTAAATAAATACGGTATGCACTTTCAAACTATTTATGCAGGTAAACCATGTACACACAAAATTTTAGTGCTCATCTTTACTTTTTTTTTATCCCCACGCTTTTTAAAAGCGTGGGGATATTGTGGTTATCTCCGCCGTCCTTCTATCTGTCCGTCTTAGACACTTTTATCTCCTACACTATTAGCACTAGAACCTTGAAACTTACACACATGATAGCTATGAGCATATATGCGACGGTGACATCGACGGAATTTTGATTTCACCCCTGGGCCAAAAGTTATGGGGGTCAGGGTGGGGCCGGGTCAGAGATTTTCCTGCGACCGCGATTCGAAAAAGGCTCATAACTACTGTGTCCCTTCAGATATTTCTTTCATATTTGGTATGCATGTGTATCTAGACAACACCTGTCCATGCGCATACAATTTTTTACCCCTGTGACCTTGACCTTGAAGTTTGGGTCAATTTTAAGGTTTCGAAATCTGCAACCGCGATTCGAAAAAGGCTCATAACTACTGTGTCCCTTCTGATATTGCTTTCATATTTGGTATGCATGTGTATCTAGACAACACCTATCCATGCGCACACCATTTTTTACCCTTATGACCTTGAACTTGGGGTCAGTTTTCAGGTTTCAAATCTGCGACCGCGATTCAAAAAAGGCTCATAACTACTGTGTCCCTTCAGATATTGCTTTCATATTTGGTATGCATGTGTATCTGGACAACACCTTTCCATGCGCATATTTTTTTTATCCCTGTGACCTTGACCTAGAACTTTGGGCCAGTTTTCAGGTTTTGAAATCTGTGATCGCGATTCGAAAAAGGCTCATAACTTCTGTGTCCCTTCAGATATTGCTGTCATATTTGGTATGCACGTGTATCTAGACAACACCTTTCCATGCGCATACAATTTTGTACATGCTACCTTGACCTTGAACTTGTGGTCAGCATTCAGGTTTCTAAATCTGCAACCGCGATTCGAAAAAGCTCATAACTACTGTGTCCCTTCAGATATTGGTTTAATATTTGGTATGCATGTGTATCTGGACAACACCTATCCATGCGCATACAATTTTTTACCCCTGTGACCTTGACCTTGAACTTTAGGCCAGCGTTTAGGTTTCGAAATATGCGTACGCGATTCGAAAAAGGCTCATACCTACTGTGTCCCTTCAGATATTGCTTTCATATTTGGTATGCATGTGTATCTGGACAAGACCTTTCCATGCGCATAAAAAAGTTTTGACCCCTGTGACCTTGACCTTGAACTTAAGGTCCGCGTTTAGATTTCGAAATCTATTAAGTGGTTATCTACCCAATTAGAAGAAGTGCAAGCATTTTCATTAGACAAAGGAATTATTCAACAATGAAGCTTGTGTATTGAAAACATATAAAGAGTTACACATTAGTGGCGCAGAGATGTATTTAGTAGTCAATTATTTGTGTTTACTCATCTGTGAAATGGTTTAGCTCATCCATCTAATGTTTATACAAGGGATTATAAAATATTGGTGCAAAAGGACACCTGTATTTGAGAGAAAAGATAGAATGCAGTCAAGCATAAAAATAATGAGAAACTCATGGAATAGAGCCTCAATAATCTATAAAAGGGCATAAACTTTCAATTTGTTCAATCACACTTTTAGACTCATTACTGAAAATCTTTCAAAATGTTCAAGTGTGAAAAATGTGACAAACAATTTAAAGCAAAAAGGACTCTTGAACAGGCACATCAAAGACAGACATGAAATTTAACATTTTCATTGTTGTGTACAAGATTGCGATAGAAAATTTCAGAGACGCTACTATTTAGTCAACCATTTAACCTCAAAACATAACTTTTCAAAAGCAGAAGCAAGAACATTGGCTATAACAGAGCATGTTCAGCCATCTCATTCCAATGAGGATGATATGTACATAATGGTCGTCAGTGAAGTTGATTCAGTATTAGATTTGTTAGGGGAGTAGGATGAGGGGGAGAAATTAGGTGAGATGGGCACCTTAATCCAAGTGAATTTTACTCTTGTATTAAGGATTTCGATTTTAACATTTTCACCGCCACCAGAATCAACAAAGCCTCGACTATGCATGGCCCCATTACCAACCCTAGGGCGCCCCTGGGTCAAACATGCGGCGTGGGGATACGCGTCGGCCTCTGCGGCGTCATTTCTAGTTTTAATTTTAAATGTAGTTGACCTTGTTTTATTTTTAAAGCTTGGTTTCAATACATCGACTATATTGTGCAATACAAACATCACACACAAAGCTATCTTGGGATGTAGGTTGTGAGACGAAGACCTCATGCAGCAATCGTTTGCAAACGTCGCATGATATCCATTTTTAATGCCGTGCGGGTCTTTACAGTGGAGTGATCGAGTCGCACAGATATGTTTGCCGCACTCCATGAATCAGAAGTCTGTGTCTGACGACTAGTCTCGATAAACTGAAACATGGGCCTGTCGCAACATTGTGGGATGCTTTTTCCTGACCAAACATTCGGCAGTCTGGAAATAAAGTAAAAGTCATTCATACTTAACTTAAAAAAGAACAACATTTGTTCGCAATAAGAAAAGCATATATTTACTAGATTAAGTGTTCACAAAAAAGACTATTACTGAAAATAAAATTGCAAGAACGATAGTTTGACAGTGAAAAGTATTCATGTTTTATGCATCATAATTATACAATCACATTAAGACACTGAAAAACAACTTTTCATACAAAATAATATAATATAGTAAAGATAATGCTTTTTTTCATTATATGACACATTAATAAATTAAAATATGAGTAATCTTCTTGTTTAACCTAATTTTCAGGGTTATTTGACAAAAGTGGGGACTCTATAACACAGTTTGATCCTCAGGTTATCATATTACATATGAAATATCATGTCCTTTATAAACTAAAGAAAAATGCAAGGCTCTAAACAACCAATGCACCAACAGAAAGGTACGATGATTATATTCTACATTCTCCCATTATTTTGTTGAATAAAGGTTAATGCAGATCTTTACTAAGCAAAATTATATTTACTAATCATATAAAGCTAATTTATTACCATCATTGCATACACTCCACAGCTGTTTCCATCGCGCTCTTTGTTGCAAGGTGGCGCTTTGAACTCCCATTTTCCCAAGCCATCCTTCACAATTTGCGCTCGTTGACACATGAACTGACTGCAACAAATATTTTGTTGGTAAAAATCAACTAAAATCATGTGCCTATATACTTAAGCGGTACTTTATCTATACCAAATTGTTTTGGTAATCAATTTTCAAACATATAAATATGTGAATCTATTAACACATTATTTGACACACATAAGTGTGAGAGATAGGACACACTAATAAATAAGAAATGAACTAAGAAAGCAAGCTTAAATTAATATATTGCCTATCATTTTTAAAGTGTTGGTGGTCATTACAAGTTAATATTTAAGATAAAGATCCAAATATAGAAAACAAATAAGTTTTACAAAGTTTTTTGAATATCTTGTTTGGTATATTGCCTGATGAATGATAACTGGAACTGGCCAAAAAAGCTCAATCATCCCTAAATGTGACCTTTGATCTCTTGTTAATGCATGCGCTGCAGCTTCTCAACATGGAGAACCTATGTGGTAAGCTACTGTGAAACCATTATTATTCGTCAGACATTAATTTTCGTCTTTTTCGTCCTTCGACCGATGGACGAATTCAAGATCCTAACGAACAATCATGTCACATATTTGAAACAAATAAGACTGAATTACCGTAGGTATGAGGCATTTAAATCCAGCGTAATCCACGCATATACACATGGCTCGAAATAAACACTCGCACACTCGCAAAATGCGAGTAAAAAAAAGATTGCAAGGTAAGTTATAAGCCACTAGTATTTTTTGCAAGTAAAGAAATCTTGAAAAAAAACGAGTTATATTGCTAAATGCGTTCGACGGCTTGAACGCTAAACCGTACGTCAATTTTTTGAACTTCCGAATACCCATATGCGGAAGCGCGCACCTTGTTTGTAGACTGGTATACTTATAGTACAGATACCCGGATGGTATTGATACATAAAACATGAAACAGTCGACTATTCACACTCAGGTTAAATCCGGTTTTGACACAAAGGGATGTTTATTATACAGTGTACTGACAACTGACATTTCCTGTAAAAACGCAAATGCAATAAGGCTGTATCGAATGCGTCGACTCCGTTTAGATAGAATAGTATTGATTAGCGCTAATTGTTAACAACTTTATTATCCAATGTGTGTATTGTGTTTTTCAGGGGTGTTGCAGATTATACAGCCAACACGCGGCGAATCCGGATTAAACACAATACTATTAAACGCAATTAAAATATGACGATGTGTGATCAACACCTGACTGAAATATATTCTGCGCTTTTATAACAAATTAATAATTAATAAAGAAAATATTGATTTGTGTTTGGTTGTTTGGTTTGGTTGGATCAAATATTTACGATGCAAAAACGCTTGAAACTTTAATGAAATATGACCAAAATAATTTGCTTACGCTAATTATAACCCATAATGTTCGCACATTCTCTCATTGGCGCCGATAAAGGTAAGATTGTTATCCGTTTGACCGTGATTGTAATGGAAAAAACTAATTTGCAATTGGCTTCGTTGTTTAAAACACTCGTAAACGGTTATTCAGTCCCACTTATCCTCTAATCATAACAAAGAACGTTTCAATGACATAAAATAATAAGGGACAGTTACTATCACCTGAAATAACAGACTTGTTAATTGGCATATGCCAAACAAGGCTCACCTGCAAGTGACTACCAAGTGTCACCCCTCTTTCCCCAGCAAGATTTTTTCGCAACCGCGTATTACATGTATTACAACATTACAAACAAATCGGACGCTATATTTTCAAAACCAGAAATGGACGAATTTAAGTGCTGACGAACTAGTCATTTTTTTTAAAAAGGACGAAATTTCGTGCTGACGAAAATAAATGGTTTCACAGTATATAAAAAATGGCATATTCAATTATCGAATCACAGTTTGGATAAGCTCAGAGACACACATAAAAATGCACATACAGCAACTGCTACTGTGACTGCTATATCAAGCAGGTAAGACAAAAAATGAATTACAGCTTTGAACCTTACCAGAACAAATCGAACAAGGCCTTGTTGTTACCACCCAACGAGTCGTAAAAGTTACAGTCCTGTACTTAAGACTTGCAACCAGCAAAACCCAGGGACTGTTGCCTTTACATTGTGGCAACATAAGTAGATATACATATTGAAGTCCACCTACAAAATGTGAAATTATAATGTACCTTAAACAATGTATACGAATCTAACAGTGAGAAATTTGCTCAAATTACTTCAAAGAAGTATAGTGGCATGCTAGAATCAAGTACAGTTTAAGTTAACAATAAAACAAAGATTGTCAGGCAATATGGTACTCCTGGAACAACTTTGTAGAGGTCATCATTTGCAAAAACATGTAGAATTTATGAAGAACCACCACTTTTACATAAAATTCATGTTATGTAAAACAAAGACTTTGGCATTCATATCTCACAGACATATAAGTCATTACCATGCCACCTTCATCAACATAACTATTGGACACATATTGTTGTTTTGACAAATCTCACAGGCACTATAATCATGTAATCAAGAGAAAGACAAGTCACCACCTACACCACCTTTATCATCATCATTATTCAGTGTTTTTCTTTCACCTATAGGGGGGAATGGTGGCGGGGCCCGTCCAAAGGGGAAAACGCGTCGTTTTTTTAGGAAAAGGGGAAATTAAGAAGTCATTCTTTTATATGTAATTATATTAATTATATGAATACACAAAAATGTCATGTATGTATGAATGTAATAATTCACAGCTGAATGTCTCTGTTCCTTTCTTAAATTTATCAATGATTTGTTCAACATTAGTTTCAGTCAGTTCAGTCGTCATGCACAGTAGGTCAGTTTTCCAAGCCAATTAGAGTCAAATTGGGATTTTTTTAATTAATATAAAATGGCAAATGTAAGCATTTTTTATCAATAAAATGGGCAAAATTGGAATGTTTTTATCAACAAATATTGACACAATATAGATACATCAGGCCTTTTCTTGGCCATTTTGGATTTTTTTTTTAAATTCATGAAGTCCACTGATTTGGGAAAACCTAATTTAATATAACTCTTTATAATAATAAAAAATCATATTAATTATTGATATTTACCTGGTTAGTTGTTTATAAAACATTTTACTATTTCGAGTCACTGTGACCTTGACCTTGTGACCTGAAAATCAAAAGGGGGTCATCTGCATGTCATGACCAATGTACCTATGAAGTTTCATGATCCTAGGCCTAATAATTCTTGAGTTATCATCCGTAAACCATTTTACTGTTTCCAGTCACTGTCGCATTGACCGTTGAACTAGCGACCTGAAAATCATAGGGGTCATCTGCCAGTCATGATCAATGGTCCTATGAAGTTTCATGATCCTAGGCGTAAGCATTCTTGCGTTACCATCCGGAAACCATTTTTCTGTTTTGAGTCACTGTGACTTGACCTTTGACCTAGTGACCTGGAAATCAATAGGGCTCATCTGCCAGTCATGATCAATGTACCTATGAAGTTTCATGATCGTAGGCGTAAGCATTCTTGAGTTATCATCCGGAAACCATTTTAATGTTTCGAGTCACTGTGACCTTGACCTTTGACCTAGTGACCTGAAAATCAATAGGGGTCATCTGTCAGTCATGATCAATGTACCTATGAAGTTTCATGATCCTAGGCGTAAGCATTCTTAAGTTATCATCCGGAAACTATTTTACTGTTTTGAGTCACTGTGACCTTGACCCTTGACCTTTGACCTAGTGATCTGAAAATCAACAGGGCTCATCTGCCAGTCATGATTAATGTACCTATGAAGTTTCATGATCCTAGGCCTAAGTGATATTGAGTTATCATCCGGAAACCATCTGGTGGACGGACCGACCAACATGTGCAAAACAATATACCCCTCTTCTTTCGAAGGGGGTCATTACGGAAACCATCTGTTGGACGGACCAACCGACCAACCGACCGACCGACATGTGCAAAAACAATATAACCCCTCTTCTTCGAAGGGGGGCATAAAATATTGCATAATCAAATTATCTATTGCCTTGAATTTGTTTTAAAAACAGTAAAATATGTATACTTGATTATTTAAGACTTTCCTTCTTTTCTCCAAAAACGGTGTTTCGCGATTGTTTTCACCTCAAAAAAAGGGCAGGCACTTTCCCCAAAATCAGATAAAAACCTGCACTTATCACACATGTTCATAATATTTGTAAAATTTTAATAATATTATCAAAATAGTCGTTATTTACAGTTAACGGCTTCTTTGAAATATAAGACACATTTACATGCGATTATTTTCACCACTATTTGCGATTCATTTTTTCCCCAAAATGGGTTTTTTCACGACGCGAAATTTCCAAATTACAGTGTGGCGTTTTAAACCGAAAAATGGCGGAAAAGGCCTGGATATATAACAGAAACTCGTGTATTTGGAACAGTATGGGTTAAAAGAAATGTTTTCTGGAAATGTTAAGTATTACAGACCAACAAACGACACATTAACTAAGTGATTTTAGTTTCCCCACATACACACCTATTCCAAGTGGGTATATATGAATTGCCTTTGAGGAGGAAAACTATGTACAACAAGCAAATTGGTTGAATTGATATCCCCGCCAATATGCTTCTGGACACAAAAGTGTTATATTTGACACTCAAAAAAGCATTTTTTCAAGATATAAAGGGCCATAACTCCGTTATTAACAGGGTGTACAATGCCATATGGCGTGCCTCATCCTCTTATTGATATAAATAATATTATATTTATATACTCCTACCAAGTTTCAATGAAATCCGCCAAAGCATTTCCGAGATATGGCTCCGGACACACAAAGCATTTTTTCAATATACAAAGGCCATAACTCCATTATAAGAGATAGTTACAATGCGATTTGGCGTGCATCATTCTCTTATCGATATATATACTCATACCCAAGTTTCAATGAAATCAGCCAAAGCACTTCCAAGATATGGCTCCGGACGGACGGAAAAGACGGAAGGACGGACGGACAACGTCAAAACAATATCCCTCCGCCTATGGCGGGGGATAATTATATGAGTTAAACATTGCTATTAGGTGTTTTAATTTCTTCTTCTACAATTTTGCATTCTATTAAATAAGGTAATTGCACAACATTTTAGAACTACCAATTATAAAAACCTGTTAAATCGATATTGATAATGTAAACAAAAAAAAAATATCCATAAATTTTAAAATAATTTGCCTTCAGTGATTTTGGCATGAATTTTCAAGCTTTTAATATTCATGAAGTACACTATAATCAAATTCAATAGCATTGTTTATGTTTCAAGCTATCAGTTACCTGCATGTATGTTGAGTATTGGCTCCTTAGCAAGTAAAACAATGTGTTATCTCTGTTTCATTCTATAACCGGTCACTACAAAGTTATTAACAACAGTTATCAAACAGGTATATAAAATGATCAATTATGAACAATGACAATTTGGGTGAATAATCACTTGAATAGGCTTTTGAATTGTCCAAATTATAGTGATTGTAAATAACATACTTAAAAGAGGGTAGAATAATGGTTAATACCTTATTATATTTTGAAAAATAATATTAAATTTAAACAAGACTGCATTAAATGGTTGCTGGACATTTGTTTGTATAATGTCTCCATTTTTATAAACGCTCATTATAACATTGGATACCTAAATAAGAAATTGTCGCTACGGATACTTTTAGTATGCATGGAACAATTGGTAGTAGTAATAATATATAATGAATGTACATAAATATCCACGATACACACAGCACACGATTTAGAGGACTTTAGTGAAGTTAAAATTTCATGGAAGTAGGTTTGTGTAGGCATAAGTTTGACTCCCACTAAAGGCATCTATGTAAAACAAAAAATCTTTTTTAGATAATACCGTTTTGAAAACAAAGAATATGCATTGTCATGGGGAAATACTTTTTATTTGCCCCTTTTAACAGTTTGGATTTTCTGATAAGATCATTCACTCAATTAACAAAACTTTGATTCAAAGAGGTGAGGTTTTTTGGAGC